>NC_137468.1:190938042-190995542 GCF_964235325.1 Thermobia domestica | reverse complement strand
GTAAGGTATTTTCCCCTATTTCCCCTAGAGTTAGGGGCCATTATGATTAGTAGATTATGTAAAACGTTTTATTTATACAAACCATGATTAGACTAAAATTTCTTTCTGTCGTAGGCAATGAAAGGTCGAACAACTATAATTGTTGCTCATCGTCTTTCAACTGTTAAAAACGCTGATGTTATTTATGCTCTAAAGGTAAGTTTTCATTATTTAATGAGAAACTTCGATCCATTTAACAACAAACTACTACTATCAAATATACCAAACTATTACTCTGTTTTCTTTCTATTATAATGTTTTGTACGTAAGAAGCTGCGAAGTGTACAACAATCCAATAACTTTTCTTGGTTTAATACTCAGTGTCAAAGGAACAGTTTTGAAGTTGAATTATATCTTCTATTTTTTGTTCTGTCTACTATAGATGACTTTATCATTTAGTCTATCTTGTTCCGAGCACCAAGGTGGTTTCCGAGACACTGTCAAAAGAACTAGCCACAAACATATAAACATCCTCAAACATTCAAACTTTTCTTGACCACATACATATAAATTTTAGCATTTCAATATATGGATTGTAAAATCTTGTTGTAACAATTTTTATATTGTGTTGGAGATTTAATACTTCTGTTTTAAAGATTTAATATCTTCACAATAGTGTACTTGAAAGAGATCGATTGCTTGAAACAAACTTAAAGTAGAATAAATATAACGTAAATGATAGAAAAATTAAACAAACTTTTTTTTTATTTTCTTTTTAAAATTAAGAGTTTAACAATACTTATATACAATACAATAAATAATTAATACAATATACATTAATTAAGAGGCCATGTAAAAGCTAACTATGCTCAATATATGTGTTTTGTAGGGAGGCGAAGTGATTGAATCCGGTAACCACGATGAACTAATGGAGAAACAGAATCTGTATTATAGTCTTGTGATGATGCAAACGTCTGCTGATGAGCATAAAGAAGAAATTAGTGATGAAAGCTTCGAGTAAGAAGTTAATTAATTCTTTCTTTCTTGCTTGCTTAATGATGAAATACTGATCACGATTATTATTTTAAAGAGATTATGAAAATAAGAAAAATTACAAATCATTACACGAGGAAATGCAAGTTAAGTGTATATCTAAGATAATATATGTGCTTACAGTTCCCGTTAAATGTAGGATGTTTTTAATTTAATTAATTACATTACGTAATTCTCATTATCACAGACAAAAAAAAGGAAAGTTATAGTAAAGAGATAAGTTACTATCTTAGTTACTTCTTTCAATATAAATTTTTGTTCTTTATTCCTTATGGCCAATAATGGAATAGAAGAACGAGAAAATTATAATAAGTTAAAAGATGTAAGTTATGAACTGTTTTATCCCTTTAACTTAGATCCTCGTTGTTATAACGGATTATCAAAATAATCTCATGACTAAAATATATCTCAGTGTGCAAGAATTACGAAATTAATTTCTTACAAAAATGAACGACAGATTTAAATAACATTTTGCTTCAATTTCTTTTAATATGGTAGATATGAGCTTCCGGATTAAATCAAATCGGAGGTTGGGGAAAAGTTTCAAAATTGTGCCGAACACAAGAGCCCCCATATAATACGGAAAAGTTGACATCCCTGAACACTGGTAGTAACAAAATAAAAATTATATCTATTTCTTGATATATATGTTACAGTGTATGTAGTATGATTAGCTGATCACAGACCAGAAGAATAAGAATGCTTCAGCGATCTCAAGAAGGACCGCGTAGTATAGTGCCAAACACATCAGCGCAGTAAGCCGCAAACAAGGGTTTAATCCATGTTTCAATAAAACATATTCATTTTTTTAAGAATAATAATTTTCAACTTATTTTATTTGCTTTCAAGGTCAGAAGGCAGTATAATGAGAAGGCAAAGCTCAATGCGAAAGTCCAAATCTCGGCACAGTTCTTCATTCTCATCTGCTCAGGAATCAGAAGCAAACTACGATTTGGAGAAAGACGTGGAAGATGTAAGTAAATACGGTATATATACATTTTAAAACAATGTCCAAAGTTAAATACGATGGGTTATATGGTGGGTTATTCTCATAATTTGTCCAGTTAGTTTTTTCATTTGGAACAGGACCAGATTCGTGGGTTCTATGTTACAGCACCAATATCTCTGACGGCTCTTGCTGTGGTAAAATTCCTTGCACTAGAACAAAATATCATCAGTTTGTAAGTCGTCTCGAACAACAAATAAACCAAAACTAACTTCTTGCTTCAAGAGGCTCACAAGAGAAAAGACATAAACACAAGAATTAAAATTTAGTGTGGATAATGATAATAATATGACTATAAAACATACAGATAATAGACACCACATTTTCTGATCTTCGTATGCGTACGTTTGTATTAAGAAATATCAAAGTATGGGTCAGAAAGTCATATTCAATGGTGTTAAAAACCATTATTCCGATACCACAATATGAATCACCAGTTTGACACCATAATATGAATATAAGTTGAATTGATACGAGTTTATTTATAATAATTTATTTCTAGCAACTGTCTTCTTCATTTGACTATAAAATGAAATGAAATCTTCTAGTTTTACGTCCCACGATTATGCCATGTGGCTAAAGGAGACGATATTGATAAAAATTAATGAAATGGTGGAATAAAAAAAGTGGAAGAAAACGGGAGAATCCCAAGAAAACCCGAGCATACAGTATTGGTCCACTATAAGTTCACTTGGCGCGAGCTGGGATGAAACCAAGTTTCATTTGACTATGCAGCGGGTTATTTAGGATATTCTTTCAAGTGTAATTCTTAATTCTGTCTGGAATTGAGTCATTATGATTGGTTATATTATTGCTTGAAAACAGTGGAAAAAGTATAGTCGTGATTTGCCTGTTCTTCTCAAGCATAAGACCAGTCAATTCAACTTAATATCAATGTTTATTTTCGAGCTTTGATAGAAGTCCAGGAAGTTTTATAGTCGTGTAAAAATCGAATTCGAGATTTCAATGGATTTAGAAGTTTCATGGTCTCTACGTGCCGTGCGTTTGTTCCGATGTATGTAAACACACCTCAAGACCATACCGTTCAACATCCGGATCAGTTTTAAACTGAAAGGTTTTAAAGATTGTGCTGGGTATTTCTTTACGAAACTTCTTCCTACCTCCAAAAATAATGATAGTTAATGGATGGTGAAAATCGGAAATGGTATTGTAGAGGTTGTACCAGAAGTAGTGACTCACCTTTTGAGTGATGAGTACATTTTTATTATAAACAAGTATGGCATGAAACAGAATTGTAGGTACAGAGGAATGGTGTAAAAATAAAGTGCTTTACAATATCTAATCCCTATTCTCCACCTGGCGGCCATTAACATCAATGCATGCCTGCATCCGGAGACGCATATTTCTGCATGCATCTCAGCACATCTGAACTGGAATGTTGTTGAATTCCTCGGTGATTCGCGCCGTCAATTCCGCAACAATGTTTATTTGGGTATGGGCCTTGCGTATATTTTGTTCTTCAAATGTCCCGACAGCAAGAAGTCAGGAGGAGTGAGGTCTGGTGACCGTGGCGGCCACTCCACTGTTTAACAACGCACAATCCATCGGCCGGGAAAGTGTTGTTCAAAAAGTCACGGACGATCCGGGCAAAGTGTGATGGAGCACCGTTTTGCTGCCACCACAGTGTATCAAAATCATTCCTCTCCTGCAACATAGGTATAACAAGAAACAAACAAAAAAATCAATCATACAGCCTAACCTACTGTACCCAACAACGAGTCACTACTTCTGGGACACCCGGTATTTTGGATTATAATATATTATTGGAAGTATTAAAAGTTACGTTGTGTTGTGATTTACAGCATATTAATAGACATTTTAAAAGTTATGTTGTGTTCTGGATTATAGCGTGTTATTACAAATATTAAAAAATATGTTCTACTTTGGATTGTAGCATTTCCAATAATATGCTAAAATATTACATTGTATTTAAAATTATACTAAAAATACTAAAACGTTAAGTTGTATTTTAGATTACAGCATATGACAAACACTTGAAGGTCACGTTGTATTTCTAAAATTCTAAAATGTTACTTGCATTTTTGATTATAAAACTTTGTAAATACTAGAAAAATTGTAATAATGTTAGTAATAGTAGAATTAAGTTGAAGTAATTTTAGTGTTGATTTTATCTTTTGCAGTACTTGAAAAATATTAAATTAACCAAACAACTGTAAGTAATGGGTTTCATCTTTCATGAGCTAATTTTACACAAGAACGTAATCACCTATTTTTTCTTTTATTTTGTGAACGTAGAATAAATTACATTCTCTTTTATTTATTTATTTTCTAGAACAATCCTCAAGATGTATCTGCATGGAGAATAATTAAATTGAATTCTCCGGAATGGTTCATATTATTGTTGGGACTTGTAGCGTGTGCGATCTACGGATGCGTAATGCCAATATATGCATTTTTCTACGGAGAAATGTTTGCTGTAAGTATACTAGTTATTTCTCCAAGCCTTTGGTTCATCTGCAAATTACCTGGACGTAGCAACATCTCTTGGCGTCAGATACGAGGCAGTGCAGCTAGCGACAACTATTAGCCTGGCTGACGGACTGAGATATATTTTATTTGTTTATTTATTTATTTATTTATTTATTTATACATATATCTGGACATTATCGTCATCTAGGGTCGTAAGCCTGTCATGTATGAGAAATGACGTTCCTCGGCGAGAACACTATCTAAGGAAAGGGGGAATGGAGAAGGAATTGGCCTGGAATCAGTATGTTAGAAACTATCCCGGCATTTGCCTGGTGTGAATGAGGAAAACCGGGAAAATCTCACTCAGGACGACTGGCCTAAAAAAGATCTTAAACCTATTCGATCGAGTGTCTCCACGAGGAATCAAACTTGGGACCGCTCGCACCAAAGGCGAGAGCGTTAACGTTATCCTATGCGAAGCCATATGAAGCTTCTTATTTTTAAGGGGGCCGCGGTGGGTCAGTGGTAGAGCGTTCAAATCTGGTGCTTGGGGTCCCGGGTTCGATCACAGCCCTGCCAAGTAAACTTTGTGGTGGACAAACACCGTGTGCGTGGGTTTTCTCGGGGTTCTCCCGTTTCCTCCCACTTTTTTCATTCCATCATTTCATTCATTACTCCTCATCACCGTCTCCTTTAGCCTAACCGGCATAACCGTGGGACGTAAAAATCAAAGATTTCATTTCTTATTTTTATAAGGATTAGTTATCGTTCCATGTTAATATGTTTAAATTCAAATGTATCAAATTTATACTAGGTATACAATAATTGCAAATTTGGAGTGAAGCGATTACCTTTATTCCCGTTTTTTGATGATTATTCCTCTGGTATGTCCAATCGGGACATACGACCCCTAACGATATTCAGCGCGCTCTCTCGAATCACTTTGTCAAATAATTTAGTGAAGATGAAGAACGGTTTGGGCATCTCTTAGGAGTATCCGGTGAAACGAATGCCTAAGTCGATTAAAGAGAAGCTTCACTGTGAAAAATTGTGTTCGCAGAACAAAACGAAAAGGACTTCTACCCAGGCCCGTATCCAGGGGGGTCTAGGGGGCCGGACCCCCTAAATTTATGCTGGCCCCCTAAAAGTTTTACAGTAGGCTTGCAAAAGAACTATAATATGGTGATGAACTATCATATGATTGGATCCCCCCCCCCTAACTTCAGCCGGGCTCCCCCTACGTTTTTGGGCTGGCTACGGGCCTGCTTCTCCCTATTTGGAATGGTGAAAATTCCATTTTCCCTTCTTTACAATGAGAATTCGCACGCCAAATACTTCCCCAATGTTAACCCTTTACTGTTCACTATGACTTACAGTTGACCAAAAAATCTCAAACTTGTACAGGATGATATATAGGCACTCTATATCATCTCTACTGATTTTGAAAATTTTCCCGCCAAAACTCTTCGAGTTATGAATTGTTACCATATGGTTACATTGTACAATATGCCTGTATTCATAGTTGTAACCATATGGTAACATTGGTCAATATGGTGTGCTTGTTATGTAAAAACCATTTCTACTAGAGCAGTACGATAGTAAATTGATATGAGTCCAGTTGCAAAATACTGAATATGTTTTAAACCGTGTTCAATTACAAACAATACTTTTGTGTTACAGCTCCTAAATAGTCATGTTATCAAATATCTGGGGCATATAATTACAACTTACAGCCACTTGTCAAGAAATAATGGTGACTTTTTTGCGTGCAAGTTAGTATAAAAATGACAGTGTATTTATTTGGACTAAATAAATTACAAATAATGGTTATGGTATTGGATGTTTTCTTGCACTGTAATGTAGTGCTTATGGACATATTTCTTTACCATATAATAAAATTTTTAGAGCAGTATAGTTAGTTTCTACGAATGGAATACCAGAAAGCAGTTTTTGTTTTTATTTCAGTAAAAGACAACCTTGCATCACATTTCATGCACGTAATTCGACTAGTACCATATTTCTAAACCGGCACCTTCATTTAGACGTATGGATAGGCCAGTGGGGTATATTATCTGTTGTAGTATCATCACTCGGGCGAAGTTTTCAGTGGTTGACCTGTCTTTCCTTGCGGTTCTATTGTCGATTCTACAGAGGATCATCCTCTCTTTGGTTTCCCACACGTAGCAAGTGCGTAGGTAATATCAGAACGATATACCTTCAACCGTATATGTAATTCTCTAACCATTTTACGGTCTCTCCTGCATATCAGTCAGCTTTTACTACAGCCAAGTCTAGGATGTAGCCGAAGATTTTGAGGTACCAATGTTTGGCTTTCATTGTACGATAAATTATAGTTAGCATATTTGATTTATCCACTGCCCCTATATGTTTGTTTTATCGTTTGATAATGGCTAGGCACTAAACATGCATTTTTTCTTTGAAACTTCAGAGTCAGCATCAGAATCGGTTATGTCATCCGGTAGAGATGTAAGACCTTTCGGAATGCTATTATTCTGAAAAAAGAAACAAAGGTAAAATTATTCTAAATCAGATATTTTTCGATGTTTTTTTTTTATGAAGTAAAACCTTCAAACATGAAATAGATTTTGGTGAATATCTGGATTCAAAGAACGTGATTTAAAATTGTATTATGTTACATAGAATTTACTGAAAATACCAGTAGCAAGTTATAGATATTACGCCAAAGGACAAGAATAGTGAAAATGTAGGAAACAAAAAGGGAAGGGTTTTTATCCAATTTCTTTCTACTAGTAGTTTTGAAATGTATATTCAATATCAAGCATATAATATGCTAAAATTTAGCAGCAACACAAAGAAAATTTGCAACAGCAGAATACTTCTACGAGATGCATAAACATATATAGGTGCTAAATGATTCAACATACCTCACTGTCAGGTACATAATCTTGATCTTGAGGAACTTAGGTCTTCATCGGATTCCGACGAATCAATGTCAGGCAACTGCGATGAATCGGATATAACAGCTGTTGCTCCGTAAGACTTTTTCGTAAAATACATTGACCGAGATACCATCCCCATCCATTTTGAGCGACGACTAACTGAACTCTGAAATGAACAAACTAAAAAATATAATAAGTCAGTAAGCTATAAATTTATTTCTCATAGATCAGCGTTCAGGATAGATCTGGGTAAAAGAAAAAGGGGTACACAAATTGTACCTAAAACACATTTACATTTAACGATATCCTATATAAAAGTATTATTAGAAATGGTGTAATACCAACAAAACCTTTACTGACAACGCCCCTGATCACAGTTCACTAGATTTACGAAGTCCGAAAATGAAAATGGACACGCCTTAATGAAACAAATTGATGAACCAAACTGTAATATGGAAAATTTCACAGAGTAAAGACAGATAAAGCATTTCTTTCATGTATGAATATAAACAATTCAGTAAATACACTTGTACATAAAATCGCGAAGAATACAGTTCAATAAATAATATAATTTTATTCCCTCATTGAACAATGTAACCATATGGTTACGCGAGGTTTAACAACCCTAAACGTACTCATAAATTG
Organism: Thermobia domestica; assembly: GCF_964235325.1. Lineage (NCBI taxonomy): Eukaryota > Metazoa > Arthropoda > Insecta > Zygentoma > Lepismatidae > Thermobia > Thermobia domestica. The sequence goes on along the minus strand of NC_137468.1, from coordinate 190,987,487 downwards.
ATATAATTGATAAAATTAAATTTAAAATCTTTCAATTAGGCTTTATAAACAACTACAAGTCAACAAAACAAAATTACTGTTACTTACCTAACAACCAGGAATATTTCCTCTTCACCCTCTGTGAATTCTGGCTTCTACTAACAAACACAACACATCTTTCCCACATAAAGATACACGAACCCACTACAAGGTGTCAGAACGAGTCAGCGTACGAAGCGGAAAGGTGCAGCCATATGGTAACAATGACCAACAACGGAATATTGAATTAGCGTTCACGTTAGACAAGTTCGATTATGTTGTAACCATATGGTAACAAAAAACAGTAAAGGGTTAAGTCTATGGGCATCCCGTTTTTCGGTGATTATTCCTCAATGATATGTCCGATCTGGAGTTGCAATCCCTTACGACACTTAGCGCTCTCTCTCTCGAATTACTATGTCAAATTTGGTTAAAAATGGTTTACGCATTTTGGATATAAGGCATGAAGTCCACGTACCTTGTGTATTATTCTTATTCAAATACCAGGATGCAATTATTTCGATATTTTTAATAAGCTTCTGGTGTATTTTCCCAGCAGTGTTTCCTAGAAGTCAAATGTCAAATTCTACCTATTTCACTTATTTGGTTCTTCCACATATAACATTACTTTTTTCACATTGCAAAAATATCCCAGCACTAAACTAAACCCTTTGTTTGCTTGTAAACAAATTTTAGAAAAGTTTGAAGAGAAATTTTACAAGGAAACAAAAGATTTAGCCATTGACAGTCCTCTGTCTTCCTTACTTACGAATATAGTCATAAACTATTTTGGGACAACAATTTTAAAAAGATTTAAAATTAGTGAAACATTAAATGTTTAGAGATGATAAGCTGCTGGTTTTTATAGGATCAACAAATTTTACGAGGAGAATTAATTAAAATTCATCACACAATTAAATTCACTATGGAATTTGACAAGGTTAATCAAATTAATGTCTTGGATATTTCTATTTTGAGAAAATAAATTCTACACATGCATCTTCAGGAAAATCTAATGTTTTTTAGCTTTTAGTTCATAAGAAGTCAGCATACTTGTTTAAGATAAAGGCTAATGTTTGGATTTGCCTTATTCTGAGAGTATTAGATTAGAATCTATAAAAGAAACATTAGAACAACTAAAACAAAATTTTTAACCTAGGAATCATAAACATAAATTCCAAACAGGCCTTAGAAAAGTGGAGATCACAGGCGCTAAAAATACACCAACACAATAAAGGTACCGACAAAGTTGAAGATAGTTCAGCTAAATGGATTTCATTCCCATTATGACCGAAACTTTCATACATACTGCAAAAAGTATCTTAAAAATATGGTTTGAAGATAATATTAAAAATCATCGTTGATTTAGAGAGGAATTTTTCAGAATACAAAGACTACTATATAGAAATTTGAACGCCTTATACTCACTTAGTAATACGTATGTCAATATCAGCGAACTTATATTGGGATAACTGGAAGAAACATATCAACCAGAATTAAAGAATACATAACGGACTCTAAGGATCAAATCTTTGTGGTTTCAGGAGTGCTAAAACATTTAGCTTCCTCTAAGTATGCTATTGATAAAGTAAATTGAAAGATTGACTCTTGAATCTTATTTTTGTTAAAACAAGAGCGTCAGAACTTAATTTTGACCAAGGTTCACTGGACAAAAGTTGGAATTGCATCATTAATTAACTTCAGACAGAAAATGCAAGTGGTTTACAGGCACCTGTGAAACATGCATAAACAGGCATATTTTCACAGGCGCCTTAAAATGGAACACTTTTAAACGCATGAGACATGTATAGATTTTTTCACGATCACTGCATGTTCATTTCACAGAAACAGGTAGTTTTCATGTTGATAGGGTTGCAAACTTGCAACATGAAAAATGCGTGTAAACAACACACAGAGAGTGGAAAGACATGTATGTAACCGACATATTCCATGTAGTTGATATATACGTTACCTCATGAGGATCTGACGACAACTACTTTTCATTTAATAAAAATGTAATTGACATGTTAAATACATGTGAAATACAGGTGTTAGCAAATTAGTGGGCGCGTTAGCGGAATATACATCTAAAGTACATCGCATTACGTACTATACATGTCTCAGGACTTTGCATATATGCACGACAAACTGGAGACTTGGTGCCTGAATATTACATGTTTCCTACACCTTAACATTAATGATTCACTCCAATCAACCTTGTTCGTTGCATGCACCTGTTTAACTCATTTATTGGCAATCATGATCATTGCATGTTCATTTTACCTGCACATTGCATATAGGTGGAATCACACTTCGCATGTATACGGAGATGATACGGGCAATGTATTCAGTTGTAATCCCATGTATTATACATGTATCAGGACCTTGCATAGCGAATGTCGAATTGGAGATTTGTGCCTGAATATTGCATGTCTCCTATCTCTATAACGTGAATGTTTAGCTCCAATCCACCTTGTTCACCACACATATCTGTTTAATCCATTTATTGGCAATCATGACCATTGCATGTTCCCGTTCACCTGTACATTGCCTGTACACTGCACTTAGGGGAGTTACACACTTCGCATGTACACGAAAATGAAAAAATGAAATGAAATCTTTAAGTTTTACGTCCCACGTACCGGTGAGGCTAAAGGAGACGGTGATGATGAGAAATAAATGAAATGGTGGAATTAAGTGGAAGGAAACGGAAGAACCCCGAGAAAATCCACGAGCACGGTGTTTGTCCACTATAAAGTCCACACGGCGTGAGCTGGAATCGAACCAGGGACCCCAAGCACCGGAGGTGAACGCTTTACCACTGAGCCACCGCGCCCCCTACACGAAAGTGATAAATGTAAAATAACATATTCTACATCATGCGCTTTTCATGCTATACGCTAATACTGGTATTTACATGTAATGCGAATGTCACACATGCATATTACATGTTTATAAACAGGCACCTTCCTTGTACTTTTCATTCTTACTGTATTACGAATGTTACCAACAATCCATTCAAGGTACTTTACATGCACATATTCCCTTTATTTACTTGCATGTGAGTGACTACGTGTACATTGCATGTTCTCATTTTAATGTACAGGCTCTGTACAACGCGTTTCCGTGAAAAATTTCCAAGGGAAGTTTAATACTTTTTCGACATGCATATCACCTGAAGACAATGTGCCTGTAATATTTTCTTTACATGTGTTTTTACCGAAACAGGCGCCTGTATAATGCCTGTCAAAATCTGACAGGCTTTTACAGGCAGTTCCATGTATAAAACATTGCGTGTTTCCTCAAAAATGTTCATAATAGAAACTTTTAAATTCGACGAAAAATCACCAATCATCAGTTGACATTATCAACAACAACAACAACAACAACAACAATTACCATATGTATCTTGGAATATCGTAGTCGGAAATTTTTGATATCTACAAAAAATATATTAATAGGTTTTGGCAACTCTGCACCAATATGGTAACGTGATTTGGACTCGATTTTATAAGGTTGAGTGATAAGTTTAAGTACCAGTAATTAGTGTAGTGTTAGTTTAGTGTTTGAATATTTTTGCAGTGCGAAAAAAACATTTCTGTATTTGGAAAAAGAACCCAATAACTAAAATGTAGGTAGACAATTTGATATTTGACTTCTATTAAACGTGTACTATTGAAGACACCAGAGGCTGATTAAAGGTATCGATATACTCGCAATCTGATATTTAAATAAGAATATTAGGCAAGGTACATAGACTTCATTCTTTACATTATTTCTTTATATAGTTTATTGCATTTATGTGATACTAGCAGAATACCCGTTCTTCGCACGGGGAGAATACGTTTCATTTTGGATATAAAGAGCAACAAACCTGTCACCAGTCTTTTTAGGGACCCCAAAAACTATGATTTCGACACTATTATTGGTCATTTTCAATTATTTTTACAGATCTTCATTTTTCATGAGTACTACTAGGGACTGAATTTTTATTTAAAGGTATCAGAAGTGTCACTGCTCATCTCAACGACTCCGAAAGCTATGGATTCGAGACTAATATCGGTATATATATATATATATATATATATATATATATATATATATATATATCCCTCCTCCCTTAACACTAGAAGGACCAAAATTTTTACCTCCCTAGAAGTACCGAGCCGTCATTTTGACGGCTACTTAATTGGAAAGGATTTACATCATTTTTCTTTATATTTCCCTTATTTTAGCTTTAATTTAATCTGTTTAATCGACTAGCTTATGTTTTATGTAAGTTTTTTTTCGTCACATAATACAGGGTGATCCACTAAACCCGTCAATATGTTAAATGTAATATTAATATCGGAAGTTCGCTCACAGGACAGTGACATGAAATATTAAAATAAAGGAATAATACGTACATTCCTACGTATGAAATCCTTTTCTACTAGTCAGGTGGTCACCCTATCTGCCCTCTGCCGTGTAGTGACAAAACGCTGTAACTTTGGCGGAGCAGTTTTGCGAAAAAGAGCCGTAAAGTTTTCATCAGAAAATGTGATCTGTATCGTGTAGAACCAGTGTATCTTGACTTTGGAAACACGTGGTTACATGTAATGTTACGTAAATGCATGTTGTGTGATTAAATTTGGTGAAAATTGATTGGTTGACCATTATTGCCTAGTTACACTGGTTCTACACGATACAGATCATACTTTCGGATGAAAACTTTACGGCTCATTTTCACAAAACTTCTCCGCCAAAGTTACAGCGTTTTGTCACGACACGGCAGCCCTGTAGACATTGGCTGGGCAATTTTTTTTTAGCACAGACCCTGTGTATAATACACCAAAGTAATTATTTTTGTTACATGAAACCCTCTACCAGAAGCACAGGAATACTGTAATCCCACAACAGACTTCACCAACAGGTTTTTGTGGCTATTTACGTTCAAATTAATGCATCGGGTGACCCTCTTCTCATTTGCACCAATCGCACCAGTTTCCAACATGGCCTCTTTCAAGATGGTGGATATTCTTTTTATAACTTTTAACAGATCATATCGACCATCTCGTATCCATGTATGCTCATTTCGTGTCGTTACAACGATTAGTTTTAAAGAAAAACGTGCATTTTCTCACCATGTCCTTAATATACTGAGGTTCCACTTTTGATCTTTCTCGGGCCCTAGTGTCCCAACGTCTTGGACTCTGCAGCTACAATTTTGGCTGTGCGAGTTTCCCGAGGTACTCTCTCTACATACAAAATTTCATGAAAATCGGGCTCTGATAGATACCTAGGGTTTCTTGTGAGCTTCAATAACGGTGCATTTCAGAATGTTTCTCAGCAATGTCCCGTCTATGAACAAGCAAAAAGCACTACCAAAATCATCATCTTCAATATGATGTAACGCATAATATAACAAACAGGTTTCTCGCGAAGGATGTCGTATGAGGCCCAGCATTGTTTTGCGTGTCCACTTTACTCCAATGTGTCCCATGACCTGCTATAAAGATATTTGATTGATTGCTTCTGGAAACTTCTGTATCTGTCTCCTTCCTATTATCCGAAGAAGTAGCTTCAGACACTTCATTTTCGCTACTACTGCTGTTTTCATCAAAGTAATCTCCCTGTTGTTCTTCCAGGCGAAATTCATTTTCACTCTAATATTAGAAAGCACGTAACATTTTATCAGGTCTCATGTTGCTTTTGTAATTATTCATATGTACCTTCAAGAAAACCTTTATTTATACAGAGAACAATATTACCAACGAGATACGAACATAATTGAAGAAGAAAATCATTCAAAGAAGTACCATATTTTTCTCCCTTACAGCAATAAAAAGCAGAAATAAAACGTATATCAAATAGCAAACTCGTTGTAAAAACTAATGTAAAATATTTCAAAATTTATTATTTCTAACAGAAATACTATCATATAGCGTACAACCTGAAAAACTGTCCACATCAACAACAAAATATAGATTATTAACCCATTACCAGCCAAACACTTGTATCGTTGTTAATGTCATAAAATGTGTTTATTCATAACTGTTTGAGACATAAAGTCGACTAAAAGCAGGGAATTTAATAGGTGAATTCTGTATCATGCAGAAGAGACTGTGAACAAATGAGAGGAAATGAAATATTGGAAGAATATCTTTCCAAACACTTTCAAAAAATAGTAAAATAAACCGTCCCAAAAAAGGGACAATGGCTGATAATGGGTTAAATGAGGCAGTCAAATTGACGGTCTGGTCCTTCTAGGGGTATACAACAAAAACATGTATTTATTTAAAATAGACACACAATGTTTATGTGCTATATCAAACATCTCTTTAAAATAATAAAAGTCCTAAAGTATGGTTATATAACTCAAAGAAATATGTGAGATATAGAAAATTGTTATACGTGATGCCGTCAAAATGACGGCTTGGTCTTTCTAGTGTTAAGTTACATCTTCAAAGTGAAATGATAAAAACCATCCCAGGCCCGAAACTCATATATGCTGAAAATTTGATAGAGATCGACCGGGGGTGATTCAAGAATTATTAAGATACAGACATAATCACTTTCATTTTTATATCTAGATCTCCAGTTTTTACTTACATTACTATTTAATAAAGTAATTCACTGCTTAATACAATCCGAAAAAAAAAAAAAACTGCAACATGAGCATGTAAGTCTATTGTGAAACGAAGAAGTCTTTCGCTCCAAAATAAGTGTGCAGGGGAGGACGCCGAGGTTTCCCCTGCCGTGATTCGTGCCACTTGGACGTTCAGTTGATCCCCTGGGCTGTTAGGCGTAGTTTCACAATAAACTTGCATGCTCATGTTGCAGGTTTTTTGCTGCGGACTGTACAAGAAATGAGAATCCATTTATGATTTAATTTGTAGTTTATAGCAATTTTTTCAAAGGAGTAGTACCTTTCACGCAAATATCTAAATAACATGTAAGTCAGTGTTACCGATATCACATGATGGTTTACGAGTATGGAAATATTGTGTGTGATCATTCGTGACCGGATGACTAACGCACATGGTCCTGGGTTCGGTTTTCGGTGGACGTAACAATTCCGAGTAGTGACTCGATCCTACTTGACAGAGTAAGTTCCACCTTATGTTACCTTCGTGTGGAGAAGGTACATTAAATTTCGATCAGTGACTTAAGTACTATCAATAAAGCATTGCAAAAGTAGTCTGTACGTGTATGTTTTACTTCGACCCCGGATTATTATTTATACAGTTAGAACGTTGAAGATTGGAACTAAGTTATTGGGAATTGTGAAATCCTTCTTCAACCAAAAATAAAATAAGTTAACAGAAAGTAACTACAGAAATAAGATAACCGTTAAGTTGATCTTAGTAATATACGCACCATTTATAACTTAATCTTTATATTGTAACTTTTTTTGTACGCTACTATTATTATTATTACTTTTTTAGAAGAAGAGAATGTTCATAATGGTGTTCCTCAAGACCCAGACTTAGGACCATGAATATTCACAGTATTTGCTAATAATACAATGTATATTCTTAAAAACGTAAAGTTGTACTATACTGACAATGTAAAACTTCTTAATAGAATGACCAATGTAAATGACACAAGATAGGTTTTGTAAATAGGTTCGTGATAATGGCATGAATACAAGTACTAGTAAATGCAAACATATAACGTACATGAAGAAAATCATCATCTATTGACAAAATTTAACATTAGTGGTAAATCTACAGAAGAAGTAGAATTCATCCGTGATCTTTTGTGTAATATTTGATACTAACTCCCATTTAACGATCATGTGACTGATATTTTTAAACATGTAAGCATCGCGATTGGCAATTTACTTAAATACTGGCCAAATTTGAAGAACTAAGATATGGAAGACTACACAAAATTCTAGTTAGACCTAAACTTGAATTTGCAAGTGCGACTTAGATAACACTAATAGGACACATAATGACAAACTAGAATTTTAGGAATGATCCATAAAATGAATCAAAAGATTGCAATCTTGACCAATAGTTAGTTTTTAGATTAGAGGCCACAACAGTTTTGAACTGTCCTTAGATTGAGTTTTCTACGGAATAAGCACATCATACTGAGTTAAGCGATAGTTTGGGTTTGGCTACATTATATCTAGTTCTCCAGATATAAAGCCTACAAGAAAAAAATCTGATTGAAATATATTGGATCTTTTGATCCAAAAAGAAAGGTTGATGATAAAAAGTTTCCAAGACTTAAATTTATACCAATATTACTGTGACTATAAGAGATTATTAGAGGTCTTTAACCTAGATTTTGTATCACGTAGAAGATAACAACAAGCGTTATAAAATTTAGACTCTGTATTAGAAAATGAATTATACAGTCAACATTTACTAAATAACTTCTTGTTCAGAGTAGTGACACATGTAATATGGAAAACAAATCTATTATAAGGCAATCTTTTTTAAGTACATTATTTAGTATTTTTAATAACAAAGAGAATCCTAGAGATTATGGCTATAATGAAGTTTCATTATTATTTAATTATAGTTTTTTTTTTTTTTTTTTTTAACCGTCAAACTGATTTAAAATTTCATTGAACTTAGGAAGTAACTATTAACAAATTAAAATTTGACATAGATGTTGGTAAAGATTATTTAAATGACCTACTAAAATCTCACAACTTCTTTGTACACCATATTGGAAAATGTCCAAATATCCGAAGTAATTGAAATATCATTGAATTTTTAAATTTAAATATGTAAATATAACGTCAAAAAAAAAACTATTGTCCAGGAACTATATGATATTTAATTATAGTTTTATTACAATAATAATAAAAAAGAGCAAATAATAATAATAATAATTAAGAAAACTGTTATATTATAAATTTGAATGAAACCGTAAATTATAGTAATAGTTGATTAACATTATTGAAATGCAAAATTGTACCAATTGAATCACCAACAAAATTCATTATTTCTGATTGCTAACTCCAAGATGACTTGATTTTCATAAAAATGTCACAATTCATTATTATTATTATTTTTTTTATTATATTAACGTTCGCTTATTGTCAACATACCTATGTACAGTAAATACAAATTTATAATTTTTGACTTTACGAAGTATAGAATGTAATTGTTCAATAATTAACATAAGCAGGCATTCATTAATTTAATTAACATTGTTTGAGAGCTATCTAAGAATGGGTATATCGGATACCTCAACACTACATTTGGGTAATTACACATAGGCTATACAAACGAAAAACAGTTACATTAAAAAGAAAAGAAAATCTTATAATTGTAAATGCACAAATCAGTCCCATTATTTGATTTAAAAACATTTCGCTTAAAAACTGAAATTACTCAAAATCCACTTCTGTTTTTCCAACACTACACTACCCAGACACACACACAAATGAAAAAGAACTGCATTAAAAAGATCTGGAAACTTCCGAATTCTTCTTGTGTGGGTTATCTGATTGAGTATGTGACATATATTCATTATTATTTATATTTTAAGCTGCTGTATCAACAATTGGTCATGATTCTCTGTTATACTTAGTTTATATTTTAATATTAGACAAATCTAATCCTGATGATTAAAGATAGTTTAGTGCTTTTCATTTTATATCATATGACTGTCTCTCACGCTATGATATCTTGCAATTGCACTTAAGTACTGTATGAATTTTATACTCAATGAACTTAACAAGTTTGTTATTGAATTCTGGAGGTCTGTATGTGTTTCTGTTATTTGTGAATTTTTAACTTTTGAGTGCCCCATTCGATAAAGCATCAGAAACTATCTGAAAGAATGTAGGAGGGCGCGGTGGCTCAGTGGTAGAGCATTCACCTCCGGTGCTTGGGGTCCCTGGTTCGATCCCAGCTCGCGTCGTATGGACTTTGTGGTGGACAAACACCATGCTCGTGGGTTTTCTCGGGGTTCTCTCGTTTCCTCCCACTTTCTTCATTCCACCATTTCATTCATTTCTCATCTTCACCGTCTCCTTTAGCCTCACCGGCATAACCGTGGGACGTAAAACTCAAAGATTTTTACTATCTGAAAGAAGCGATGGAATTTTTGGCGTCACTCTTACCGTTCCCCAGATATTGGTCAAAAAACTTCCAATTTCGGGAGATTTAAGGAGCCATATCTCGGGAACCGTAAGTTAGAGAGATAATATTTTGCTTTTTTTTTTTTTTTTTTTTCAATTTTGAGCCCTCCATTTTGAGCATATGTCGTGGTGAAACAACATATCGTAGAATGTTTTAACAGAACTCTTAAACAAAACATGTGGAAAAAATTTAGTACTCAAGGAAATTATGAACGGATAGATATATTACAAGACTTGTTTAATGGGTATAATGAATAAAGTACATAGAACAATTGGTATAAAGCCTGTAGAAGTTAATAAGGAAAATTAATTCTTTTTAAGTTCGTTCTGGCAAAGCTCTTAGAGCATTCTCAACTGGTTTTTATTGATATTAGACACAAATGCAATTCATTTTCTTATATATAACAATCCTATACTTGGTTAACGCTGTTCTTAACGCTTTAAGCTTATGATTAAATTAAATTAAATTAAATTATTATTTTCCTTGCAGACATTTACCTTGACAGGTGAGGAACTGGAAAAAGCCTCCATCTTTTGGGCACTTATGTTTCTCGTTCTTGCCGGAGTTTCTGGATTAAGTTCATTTTTTCAGGTAAGATATGATAATAAGCTGATCCAATGTATATTGTATTCTACTTTGTTTAACATCTTATATAGGCCCTACTTCTATTTCAACATGAATAAGTAAGCGTCTCGGACAAACATATTGATAAGGCCACTTCCAATGGAATTTACTTAGTTGAAATGGGTTGGAATTGAACCATAGAAAAGTATGTAAGTGGTTTAATTTCTGAAATGTAAGTGCAAATGGCAGGTGAAGCTTGTTTGTATGTGTCATTGCATTGAATTGCATAGGAATGTTGAACGTTCTTTCCCAGTTTATTCGAAAATTAGAAAATATGACATAAGCTTATGTTTCCCCGAGCCGCTCCAATCTTTACTTTTTTATAGAATTAAGAATTGTAATTCATCTCATTTGACAATTTTCTTCATTTCAAACATTACTTTCCCACCAACTATAATTTAATACATTTATTGTAAGGAATATATTAATAAACCCTGTCATTATTTGAACTGGGTTTCTACTGGCCAGGGAAGTCAGAAAAAACTCAGGGAAAATGGTGCAGGTCAAAAAAGTTCAGAGAAATTTATAAAATATATATTTTCTAACATTAATTGTACACCAATTTCAGTTTAGGCAACCATTATAATACCTATTTGGTAAGGTAAGTTGAATGTACTTATGAGCAATTGATTACTGTTTGCCTCTATAGAATAAATGTTCTCATATATAAATACTCACCGTCATTTATTCGTTATTTATATGTCAACGTCATCCAACAACTGTCATGAAAGTCAGGGAATTTCCTGCCAAAGGCCAGGGAAAGTCAGGGAGAAGTCAACGAAATAGATTTCTTCAGATCTGTAGGAACCCTGTTAAAGAATTATTTATTGTCATTAAACAAGAGCTTATAATAGTCGTTGGGTTTTAACTTAATAAATTTCGACAATAATTAATCGATTTATTGTAAGAAATACGGTAGTAAAACCTCTTACGTAATCTATAATAAAGTCCTATTAGGAATAAGAATTACTTTATTGTCATTAAACAAGAACTTGTAGTAGACAACGTTAAGAGTCTGACATACTAAAAATAATACTAAATTTACCATTTTTCTTTTGTTTGTTTCTCATAAGTAAAAAGAGATAATGAAATGCAATTTAACACAATCATAGATAATGTTATTCTACAACACCAAATATGAACCTGAAGAATTTTCAGTGTTGCCATCCATAGAAATTACAGTGTTGCCAGAATAATATTTCTCCCAAAATCTAAGTTAAGACAGCGACTAGAGGAACGAATTCAACTGCATTTGATTACGCATCATGTTGTCTTGGAATCCTGTGAACTACTCTTTAAATAATAGTTGTATTTAGTGTGTAATAAAAAATAGCTTTAACATACAGTTATTAAAATTAAATAATAATGTCATTTAAAAAGTCTTAACTTAGATTTTGGGGGAATTGTTATACTGGCAACACTGAAATTTATATGGATTGCAACACTGAAATTCTTCAGGTTCATATTTTCTGTTGAAAAACAATATTATCTATGATTGTGATAAGTTGCATTTCATTATCTCCTTTCACTTATAAAAAACAAGCAAAAGAAAAATGGTAAATTTTGGATTATTTTTAGTAAGGCAGTCTCTTAAGCTTTAACTTGGAATATGTAATTATGGTGGTTACGGTTATAATGTAATTGATACATATTATCAATGTTACATAATACGTAAGTAATAGACGTACAACTAAATATACATAGCAATATATTCTGCTGTAATCTCTAAATTTCTTCTTTAAATTCTATATTATGTCTATTAACCAATTTTATCAGCATCTTTCCAAATTTTCAATTTCATTTTACTACATCTGTGGATTCTAAACTTTTCACATTAAGTTAATTATATAATTTCGGTAGATAGATAATTTAGTAGAAATTATTTGTATTTAGTTTTCATTTTCCTAAGTCTAACATGGAGAACATTTATTTTATTTTTGTGCCCTTTATTGCATGAATGAACAGTATTCAGAAAACCAAGATTTACGTTTTCCTTAACTGCCAAAAATAGCTGGGTATACTTATACATCTAATGATCATTACATGAAATCTTTTAAAAACGTGCCTCCTACAAAATTATATTCTTGGCATTACTAATGTTGTTTTCATAATTGAATTTAAATTGAATTGATCCTGAAGATCTATAAGATAATAAAATGTCAAGCGACAAATGGAAATATGTCTAATATAATGTAACTAATACATTTTACTAAGGCGATAGACATCTTAAATTAAAACAAAACATATCATTTGACTACAGTAGTTAGTTCAAAAGACTTTAAATATTTTTCGTTTAAGCAAGTTATTATTATTATTATTATTTTAAGGTTACTATTGTGATTATTTTTCCATCTTAATAATAAATAAACAATTTTCAAGCTAGGTGCACTGATTCTGGTGTGTTCGTATAAATCTTAACAACAATTTACCTGTAGACAAATCATATGGAATGTAATTCTAGAAAAATGCAAATATCAGATATTTTAAAATATGTTTCAAAATAATAATAAGACACATTATAGATAGATAATACGTAATACCGTATTTTCGGGTGTTGATAGTAGCATTTTTAAATAATACAAGGCATTATAAATTATTTCAGATAAACTTCATGTGTATATGTGCAGAGAAGATGGTTCTGAGGCTGCGATTAAAAGGATTTATAAACATCTTAAGACAAGCCGTCGGTTGGTTTGATTTCGAGTCGAATTCAGCAGGAAGACTCACCACAAGACTTGCTCGAGACGCTCCACTCGTTAAAGGTGTAAGTGATAGCTTGATTATTTTTACTCGTCTTAATATGTGATGTAAACGTGGCTGCAGTAAACACACAGTAAAATATATTATACATACTGTAACAATAATTTGTAGAAATATGTATGTTGTTACGGATAATGGTCTGTATCTTATGATATTTCCTATGGTCTGTATCGTATGGATTTTTTTTTTTTTTTTTTAATGGTCAAACATATAGAAATTTGTTCTTTCTGGATAGTTCTTTATATAGCATAGGAAGCCATAGTGAATGTATGTAAGTTCGTTTATAAAGATGATTAACCGCTTAACGCATGCCGTGCCATATATGGCACACACTTTTTTTTTCACTTTAGCTTCTTTTGTGATTTATCAAAGGCATCAAATGACTGTTTTGCCTGCTGTGTGAGATATTGACGTGTATGAATAAGAGATTTTGGTGTCATCTGGCATGTTCTTTGTGAGTTGTAAGTGTGTCATATATTGCACTTACTTATTTCTCGTCTGAATTAAGTGAAAAATCTAAAATTCAAATTTTAATTCATTTTCAAGTTCCCATATGAGGATTTCCAATGCTGATTATTTTTTTTTCACTAAAAGAAAAAGAATCATGCCGAAATGGGTTGATTATGAAAATAATAAGATAAATGCAGAAAATCTATGAAAAATACAGTAGTTCAAATAAATTCTATTTCTTGTGTTATCATTTGAACAGTTAGTATATGAAATTTATAGAAATATTTATATACTTTTAATATAACGAACTCAGGGCTATTATGTTACCTAAAACGTTATAACCCACACACATTATATGGTGAAAACTCAGAAAGACACTATCAAAATTTTCTTACTAGCTAGCTGGAACACTTCTCCATAAAATAATGTCATATTAATCACAAATGTAAAATTTTATAATGAACATGTCTTCAGTTAGTAGTTCATAATATTTTTGAATTTACAAAATAGAAAATATCCTATAATACAACTTCTTAGACAGTTCGACTGTATGCTTATTTCATGATAAATTTTCAGATATCTAAATATCTAAATACTTAATTTTCCTTTTAAATTATAAAGCTTTACTATTTAAACAGTATTTTGTAATAATTCTCCTCAATATTATGGATTAATATTTATTACATGTATTTGAATTTCATTTATACTTACCTGATTGCTTACTGTTCAGGTCTGTATTTCTTGACCAGATTATATGATGAAATATGGTGTTCCCGATTGGACACGTTTGAATCGTCGGTATGTGGTTCTGTGGACTTGTACAATGAGTAAATTATTCATATATAAAGTGAAAATAATTGGGTCCTAATGCTGAGTGAATAGAATGGAAATGTAGAAACGTTCTTCCATTTCTGTTTGAGGGACGTGACAAGGATTTCGGGAAAACTAACGGAAAGATGGGGCCGAATTACTACGTTCTGAAATAAGTAGATTCTTGGTGTTCTAAGATGTATATAATTAATGCAGAAGATAGAGAAGTACGAGTTTCACGATATATTGTAGAAATCAGAATAGTAAATGCATTTAAGGATGTAAACTGCATTTGATACTACTTGTCCCTTGTGACAGTTCGCTGCGCGCACGTGGTGTTCAATGCTGCGTTGCCAGCTTTTGCGTCGAATATTGAAACTACACGAGTAGAACAAGTGAATTGTTTCTTGTTCTATATTAACATTTACTAAATGTAGAATGCTAAATGACAAAAATGAACTAAAAGGAATGCTTTCAATAACCATCAGGTGCGCACTACTCAAATTGGCATTTGACTAAAAGAATGTGCATTTCTTTATATTCAAACTGGCAACGTGCGAAGAGGGTGGAATGTTTACCACTGCAGAACGAGAGAAATGAGCCAGTATAATTGGATGAATGTGCTGTTGTTATAGAAACAGTTTTTCTTGGCTGATTGTTATCACCACGTGCAGGAAGGAAAAAACAGAGGAAAGCAACTGTCACAAGGATCAAGTTGTATCAACTGAATTATAAATATGGGTGAATGGATTTCGCGATGGGTTCCTGGTATTTCTTATGTTGTGTAAAAAATAATGAACGAGTAAAGAATACATTATAAAGAATAGTATTATAATGGAATCACATTGAAATAAAGTGATGATAAGAGTAATAAAAGTGACTATTTTTAAACCAACAATTTGCCTGTTTAATGATGCATATGAAAATTTCTATTATTTCATTTACACATTATTATGTATTGTACCCTTTGGCAGGTCTTGGGACTAATGAGCTTTTAATTTTAGGTTTAAGCCTGGAAAAGTTTCTTCCATGTTTCTCAATTTTTAGCTTGCTCTTTTAACTCCCAAGATTTTCTTCTATTCTTCAAACCAACGATTAGATGTGTTCTTCTTCGTATTCCTCACTTTCCTTCCATCTTTTCCTCTACGGCGGTATGAAGAAAACAATTTCTTCGCAAGATTTGTTCAATCTAATTGGTCTTCTTACGAAGGATGCTTGCTAGAAGCGTCCTCTTCTCTCCTATCCGTTTTAAAACATCCTCCTTTGTTACTTTCTCAGTTCATTTTATCTTCATCTTCCTCCAACACCACACTTCGAAGCTCTCTAAATATTTCTTTAACTTCCGTAATATCCAAGTCTCTGAACTATACATTCCAATCCCCCATATATATCACTTGACCAACTTCTTCCTTAATTGGGGCCGCGGTGGCTCAGTGGTAGAGCGTTCACCTCTGGTGCATGGGGTCCCGGGTTCAAACGCTGCTCCCGCCAAGTGAACTTTGTGGTGGACAAACACAATGTGCGTGGGTTTTCTCGGGGTTCTCCCGTTTCCTCCCACTTTCTTCATTCCACCATTTCATTCATTTCTCATAATCACCGTCTCCTTTAGCCTAACCGGCATAACCGTGGGACGTAAAACTCAAAGATTTAATTTCATTTTTCATTTCTTCCTTAATCCAATATTAAGCCTGCTAGTTAAGAGTGCCGTTTTCTTGTTGAATGCTTCTTTGGTTATGTGAATTCTTGACATAGTCCGTTTTACAAGGTATTTGAGAACAAGATCCTAAGACGAATATTCGGACCAAAAAGGAACGGGAATGGCGGAAACTTCATAACGAGGAACTAATAATTTATACGGTTTACCCAACATTATTAGAGTCATCAAGTCTAGGAGGCTTAGGTGGGCGGGTCATGTAGCTAGAATGGAAGAAAGTAGAAACGCTTTCAAAGTCATGACTGGAAGACCAATCGGAAAACAACCATTAGGAAGACCTAGACGCAGATGGGAGGACAATATTAAGATGGATCTCGCAGAGATTGGAATACAAAGTAGAAACTGGATGCAGTTAGCTAAGGATAGAAGTCAGTGGAGAGCTTTTGTGAACGCGGCATTGAACCTCCGGGTTCCATAGGCCATAAAGTTAGTTAGTTAGTCCCTTTTACAAATTACCGTCTTGCAATTGTCGTTCTAATATTTGATTACAAGGGAAACCATCACCCGAAACCTGAAAGCTAGATACAAGATCATGCTTGTGTAAGATATCGAATTGAAGTGCCCTGGGTTGCAGTTTCCTTACCAGTCCCGTCAACGACGATGTTGTATTAAAAATTTGCTACGATGTACCGTTACAAAACTTTCAGACTAATTAATCGTCTCCAAACAGACGAAATACTGAATAAACAATGAATACAAAGTCACGTTATGAAGTGCACTAGAGACTTAAATATTTATTTTCTTAAATAATTATCTTCTTAATTTACAAATTATAACACTCTGCATCCAAATTAAAGATAGTGTTATAAACACCATATTTTATGCCAAATGTCTACGTGAGAGTAGTGGATCAATCTTCAACATACGTGTCCTTACGAGGGAAGGGCGCTATGTCACTCAGAGATAATTGCACCAAACTTGGTGTAGCAGTAGATAATGGGAATAGAAAAGAACATGTGGAAGCATTCGTTTCTCAGGCGTTCGGAATCAGAAATAATGGACCCTACAGTTCTTAAGAAGACGGCCTGTCAATCAGATATTGATGGGACGGAGCCTTTGCTCGCTGTTACGACCAATGCAGAAAAAGTTAAATAAAGTAGAATGAAAACCGGAAAGATGAGCTGAACAGAAAGTGCCCAATATCCACCCAAAGTCCTACCAAGCGAATGTCGGGATACTAAATCTATCAACTGTCGTGTCCTTGCCGTTACCAATTGGGTATGCATCACTGGTTTGCTTAATGGAATTATATTTAAAAAATATGAAATTCTATTAATATAATGAGGGTTCACATTGGCGCATTTTCTGTTCATCTCATCTTTTCTGTTTTTATTCTACTTTATTTAACTACTTCTGCATTGGTCGCAACAGTGAGCAAAGGTTCCGTCCCATCAATACCTGATTGACAGGCCATATTTCTCCTGAACTGTAGAGCTCATTATTTCTGATTTGGAACGCCTGCGAAACGAATGCTTCCACACATTCATTTCTATTCCCATTACCTACTCCTACACCAAATTTGGTGCAATTATCTCTGAGTGACATCGCGTCCTTTCCTCGTTATTAGACACGGAAACATGTTAATTTGACTAGTAAACCGTTAAAATTAACGTTTTCTGGCAAAGAATAAATTTGTATTCATTTGAAGAGATTAAAAATAAATAAAATATTGAAAACTTAGTTTTATCACATGTAAAGTGATTTGGTATTTCTTTTTTAACTTTTTTTAAAAATTTATTTTCTACAAATTTATAATGCAGTTTGATGTAAGTGCGAGGTATTTCAAGGGATTCGTTTTCGTGAAAATTGGGTGAATGTTAGAGATGGAGCTCGATAAATTATTTTGGATCGGACCACAAAAGCAGTTTGTTTAAATTTCGGATGAGAGATTGAATATAAGAAAGAAAAAAAAACTTAATAAGATTTTGTAGAGAGAGAATATTGAGTGAGAATATTCTAAATATATTTAATGGTCGTCTTTGATCTTCCCGTGGAAGCTATTGCACAATTAAAGTTTTGCTAATAAAGTTGAAAGTTATCCTCGATTTGAGAGTGCTGAGAGGAGGATCTTGAGGTAATTATTCTCTGACGGAGTAGACATGGGTTCCCCAAATGACTATGGCCTCTTATATTGAGAGCTGATGTGGTAGGTGGATTGTCCTGTAGTGATGGTATTGCATAATGTAGGTTTGTTGTGTATATTAGTTTTGAAACCTTCGTTTTCAAGGAAGGTGACGGTTTGGTTGGAGAAAGACGTGATAAATTTAACGAGGAGCTTGACGCCTAGAGGTTGTAGGAATAGTTCCATTGTCCGTTGCTATGAGCCCATAATAGAAACTATTATCTATGAGTCCGAGTCAGAAGTAAGTTCGGAGTAGTAATGAGGACAGAATTATCATCAGGAAGTTAACATATAACGGTGAATACAAGTGCTTATGATAACGCCGTTGATTTGCAAGAAGCGTTTATTTTCAGGATAAAGTTGTTTATTCTTAAGATAAACTAACCTAGCTGGAATGCAGGTTGTGCGCTAGACTTTTGGAGTTCAGATAGTAGGAATTTCTCAAAGGCTCTGATGTTTTGGATAATTAGAATATTCTTGTATGATGAAGTAGTGTTTATGAAATCTAGGATGGTATATCGTAGTAGTGGCTTAGTGATAAACTAATGGATAAGATACGATTTGCGTCTTCGAAGTATGATCGAAATACCTGAAAATTAGATTTGAGATGGTTTCGAGGTAAACTGAGACATTTGGTGACGTTAACAATACTGAAAACAAAGGTTCTACCTAGATGACCGAATTTGTGAGTTTAAGTAGAGAAATTTTGTTTCCTTTTGATACCAAGGCTAAAATTGAGGTTTGATGTGAGATGAATCTTCAAATAGACTACGGCTGGCCAAGTAAAAATGGATTTTAATTAGAAAGTCAGAGTCTGAATCCATACAGTGCTTTGAATCGGTAATCTTGAGTAATTCATAACCACTGTGGTTGAACCTTTATAAGACGGATAATAGTGAGTCAGAACGAAACGCCAAGAACACCTTAGATCTTGTTATTTTGATAATGTAGTGCACTTGGAGGGTATTAGAAAATGGAGATTAGCAATTTATTTGGAGACAAGATATATATTTTAAACAACAGGGATTCATGTGGAAGATTTCTGGATTATCATGTGAACAACTTTTATATCTCTGTGTGTGGACCAATAATACTGCCTGCATAGGTTTATTACAGTATTGGGTTGGTTTCTTCTGTCTTCATTACCACCTCCGAACCTAACTAACATCAGGATCGCCAGCTAAGCTCTGTTCAGCACCGCATCCCCACTCTCTTTCATTCACTTTCATCATCTATGTCTTTTAGTCTACAGGGCATAATCATAGAGAGTAACTACAGATATTATTTTGTTTTACAACTGAAATACATGTTATGTTCAGTGTATTCATATTAGATTTACTTTTTAATGATATACATCAGTAAGTCTGTAAAGCTAGGGAAAAAATGAGTACTATATATTACATAAACATAACATGCTAGATTTACAACTCTCTTGTTATTTCTAGGCTGCCGGTTTCCGTGCTGGTACCGTAATAGGTTCCGGTGTGACCCTGGTGGCTGCATTGGGCATTGCATTCTCCTTTGGTTGGAAGTTGGCTTGTCTTCTTCTAATAGCTGTGCCAATTATAGCTGGCGCTTCCTACCAACAGATGCGGATTCTTCGCCGTAACCAACGCAGAGATGCTGACTTAATGGATGAAGCTGGCAGGGTAGGGACAATTTTATTTAAGTAACATTAAATATAATGTAACGAAACTACTAAATAAATCTCAGTAATAAAAATTGTTATTATAACGAATTGATAGAGTATTTTAATCTGCGTTATTACAGATATAATTAGTGATATATTATTTAAGAAGAATCATTGAAGAAGAGAGTATTTGGAGTATGTTTAGTACAAGGTGTCCAGAAGCACGTAAAAAACACAAAATTTACATGAGAAATGAATGATGCAAGTACTTAGACGTAACAGAATGTAACCAAACCTAACCTAACCTAAAGTAACCTAAGCTAACCTGAACTAACCTAAACTAACCTAATATTAGTAGAAATAAGCGAAATTCTATCATTTTTTGGAAAATTATGCTGGACCCATACACTATTATAACATAAACTAACCTAACATAAACTAATCGAACCTAACCTAAACTTACCTAGACTAACCTAACCTACCCTAAACTAACCTAATGTGAACAGAAATTACCAAAATTATAACATTTTTTAGAGAAAAGAGCTGGACTCCTTCTGCTAAACATAGGCCAATACCAAATTAAGTAATCTAGTGATACATGTAAAAGATAACTAAAATTGTTACCAAATATTCTAGAAAGTAAATTTTCATGTTCTAAACATTATCATTTTACTTTTTCCTCTAACCAATGATCGAAGTGAGACGGTATGAGGTGGTATGCCATACCGCTTCTGGTTTCCCGTTGATGAAGACATACCGCCTCTGTTTTTTCCGTGATCAAGAAATACCGTCACTGAAAAGTGGATGCTGATATACAGGGTGTCTATCGGTCACGAAAGTCACGAAATCAGAAAACGGTCATGAAAGTCACGAAAAAGTCACGAAATTTAGCTTTTGGGTCACGATTTTTTAAAACTGTGCAAATGTAAGTATAGATTGGAAAATTTTGTTCTACAAAACGTCAAAATTCATCACTAAAAATGTTTATGGGCGGCTTTAGACGCTACCAAATCGCAAGCAAAATACGTTTCTATCGTATGGATGAAAATTAGGCCTAATTCGCACCCAAATTTGCTCTTGAAAATGTTAGGAAATTTTATGATTTGGTAAAGAAAAGGTCACGAAAAAGTCACGAAATTTCATTTTGGAATTTGAGTAGACACACTGATATACCTTTAATAAATCCATTTTTATACACAGTAATTAACGAATTGCTTTGCACGTCAAAGATTTTATTTCTTATGTAGAAATAATTTCGAAGTTGGAAACACAGACATTTTTGTTATGTTTTTCCTATCTTTTGTTTTTAAAATGAGGTGTCTACAAACAATTCAATCCTTGCTCCTACGCAAGAACTCATGTTGGTTGTGCTGGTTGTAGATAAAGATCATATGGCAGAAAGAAATCCAAACAAAAGGCAGTGTATTGAGGCTACTCATTTAAACTGAAATCGGAAAGTATTGTTGTGAATTCGTCGGGACTTCTTTTGTGCCTACAATGATAAAGAAATACACGAGTTCGGTATTTACGAGAAAAAATAATATAGTTTATGCAATCAAGAAAATCTGTTTTGCTTAAGTGTTTGGTTATTGTGTGGTGTCAAGACTATGAAATTGATGGAGCTTATATACTTCAATTAAAACATATTTTTGTGTCTTTCTAATAATTTAATAACATCTTTGCGGGGGGTCTGGTATACCTCAGTCGAGTGAGGAGTCCGGGAGTTTACCCAGAGGAAATTGTTTAAAAGTTGAATATATATATATATATATATATATATATATATATATGAAAAATGATTTTAGAGCATTTTTGTGTATAATTCTATACAATACAACATACGGGGATTTTTTAAAAAATATTCACAGAAAGTTGGGGGCGGGGGCAAACCTCTCCATGCCCCAGCCGTAACTATGAAAGTTCTCTCACGGTTTTGAGTCATTATGTAAATAAAAATGCAATCTTCTGGACAACATACCCTCACTGTATTTCAACATTTAGATAGCCGGTATGTCAACTCAAAATCGGAATAAAACATACCACCTCTGTTTTCTTTCCACTTCGAACACTGCTTCTAACCTCATTTCATTGTTCTATTTGTTGTATACATACTTCTCTTCCTACTCAGAAAAGTTCCTTCTCAGCTCTTGCAGATACTTGTATATCGGGTGTTGCAAAATAAGTGTTACAACTCTTGGGAGGTGACTCCTGCCACTGAGACAAGAAAAAAAGTTCTCTTCAACTTTCTGCTATCGGACATAGTTTCAGATCTACAAGGTGCCGAAAGCGTGGGAAAATGACTTTCGGACGCCAATAGTTCGGAAACTATCCAACATAAAGAGGGCGGGTAAAAAATTCATTGAAGAAGTCATACCTGCTCTATTGAATTTTGCATGTTTCACAATCCTATCGTGCACGCGCAAGGGATTCCCCAAAGGAACGTAGGGAGTCCCGGTTAATCTGCCAAATGAAACTTGGTTAAATGGATATGAATTGATAGGCTTTCTACCAGGTAACAATATTTCGTTTGTCTTAAGTCGTTATCTGGAACGAATACAAAATGGCGGACACCTTTATGCCCGTTGTGTGTGGTTGCATAATCGCCAGGAACGGATGCTGGCCAACAGTGACGTTCTGAGTATTAATTGTAGCGAATTTGTACTGAAATGCTCTAGAAAGACATCTGGAGTGTCGGTAGAGCATAACAGATGAAGCAGGGTGATTCACATGTGTGGAAACACTTAACGAAAAATGCCAAGAAATGCACTCATACTCAATAAACGTGAGTTCAAAGCGTCGGAAATGTAAGGATTAGCGTCAAGAACATGAAAGCCATTGCCAATTCACCAATAATATTCCCTCAAACCGATGCAATATGATGTGCACGGTTGCATACCAATAAGGATGCAACAACTGAGTCCAAGTTCAAATTCTGCAATGGACTCAAAGAAACTGGGTAAACTATAGGAATGTCACCAGTGGGATCGCATGATCGATATTGAAATGTGGTCAATGTGTGTGTTGATATCAACATGTAGCTAATGGACAAATGTCAACATGTCGCACTACTGCTTGGACACCATCTCACGTGTGAAAACTAGGAAAATAACGTTGTACATTCTGCTATTACATCTGGTGACCTTTTGGTAGAACGTAACTAGAACACGATTGTATCAATATCCCTCTTTGTTTGGGACATTGTCCCACAGTCGACATATTTTGAAAGAAATCTCTTAATGCATGGTTCAAATTCTGATAGAGCGTGAAAATAACAAACTTGTATCATGTCCCACTTCTTCTGAGACATATGACGTACTCGAAATATAGGAAAATACCTCCAGAAATTCGTATCTTACACACAGTGCACATGCCAAGACAAAGACGAAAATGAACCGATTTGGCACATTTAACACTACAGCTGGAACACCATACATATGGAAAATAAAGCGACAAAGCTCGATTGTTTACAACTGTGCAGTAGGAGTAACAAAATGAAACACACAAGTATGTCGGGAGGCTGTACAAGAGGGCTTGCCAAACAAAGTGGGTACTCCTCAAAGAAATGAATGCAGAGAAAGTGAGGCTCCTTCGAACCTCAGGGCTAGAGCGCTCGCTTTTGCTCGCGTGGTCACAGTTTCCAATCCTACTGGGAGCCCACGGCCTCAGATTCAAGACCCGAGTAGTTATTTTCCTATTTTTTGCACGTGGGACGATGTCTCGGCAGTAGTGGGACATGTTGACATTTTTCCATTAGCCACATGTTGATATCAACACACACATTGGTCACATTTCAATATCGATTGTGCGATCCCACTAGTGACATTCATTTAGTTTACCCAGTTTCTTTGTGAGTCCATTGCAGAATTTGAACTTGGATTCAGTTGTTGCATCCTTATTGGTATGCAACCGTGCACATCATATTGCATCGGTTTGAGGGAATATTATTGGTGAATTGGCAATGGCTTTCATGTTCTTGACGCTAATCCTTACATTTCCGACGCTTTGAACTCACGTTTATTGAGTATGAGTGCATTTCTTGGCATTTTTCGTTAAGTGTTTCCACACATGTGAATCACCCTGCTTCATCTGTTATGCTCTACCGACACTCCAGATGTCTTTCTAGAGCATTTCAGTACAAATTCGCTACAATTAATACTCAGAACCAGTGGCGTAGGGAAGGGGGGGCCCGGAGGGGCCGGCCCCCCCCCAAAGAGGTCTGACAATGTACTTTGGTACTTTGATGTTTGTAATTTTTTTATATATTTTTATGTTTATATATTTTTTTGTTTGTAATTTTTCTATATGTGCCTATAACAGCACTTGGGCCCCCCCAAACACACATCCTGGCTACGCTACTGCTCAGAACGTCACTGTTGGCCAGCATCCGTTCCTGGCGATTATCCAACCACACACAACGGGCATAAAGGTGTCCGCCATTTTGTATTCGTTCCAGATAACGACTTAAGACAAACGAAATATTGTTACCTGGTAGAAAGCCTATCAATTCATATCCATTTAACCAAGTTTCATTTGGCAGATTAACCGGGACTCCCTACGTTCCTTTGGGGAATCCCTTGCGCGTGCACGATAGGATTGTGAAACATGCAAAATTCAATAGAGCAGGTATGACTTCTTCAATGAATTTTTTACCCGCCCTCTTTATGTTGGATAGTTTCCGAACTATTGGCGTCCGAAAGTCATTTTCCCACGCTTTCGGCACCTTGTAGATCTGAAACTATGTCCGATAGCAGAAAGTTGAAGAGAACTTTTTTTCTTGTCTCAGTGGCAGGAGTCACCTCCCAAGAGTTGTAACACTTATTTTGCAACACCCGATATATGTGTGAATGATTAGTGTCTTTATTCGACTTGCGGAAATTTTTATTTAACTCTAATTCTGGATTTTATACAGAACGTTTGCATCACGAGTTTTTTTATATATTTTTTTTTAAGATTTAGATTTATTATTACTTTAGTAGATAGTGTTCAGAAAATTCACAAACAAAAGAAACTTTATATTTCGGATCCGTTTCATGTTGTTTGATTCTGACACGTATGTTTCTTTTTGTTATGCCAATACAATAAAATGCCAGTATAACGAACATTTGGAGACATCCAAAATTGATTTGTTACAGTGAAATTTCATTATATTGGATTTTTGGTATCTATCCTTTTTCTTCTACTTTTTCCCCTTCCAGATGTATTTCGTGTTTTGTTTGTGAAGAAAACTGCTGTTGCTTCTTTCTGTCTATATTGCAGTTATAAAGTTAACAGGCATACTAATATACTCATTGCTTTTCAAACGAAAGACAAAGAATGGACTATTGATATAAAGAATGTGAGATGCGACGTGAATAAACGAAACTGTAAGGCAGAGTATAAAATCGTTACGTTCGTTGGTTGATTTTTTAAACTTTGCGCTCCTACTTAGGCAATAGTGTTACTACTTGTATTGAAATATGCGCTAAGCTAATTTAATGGAATAACACTCATTGGTTACTTAGAAATCTATCCTGCCTCATCTATTACGTACACTCATGTCCAAAATTATTGTCGCATGTCTATAAATATGTTGTTGTACGAATATAATTTGATAACGAATTGACCCTGTATTTCTTATAATGTTGGTATGTGTATAATCTGCAAAGACATTTATGTGGCAAATTTCATGTCAAAAGAGCAGTAAATAAGAACAATAAAACGAAAATAAATCTTTCTTGTCCATTTAGCAACATTTTGTTTTACTCATTCTAAGTTTCGTATTTATAATTCCTTTCCTATGAAGTTTACCACAAATATACATTTCCCGATTATACACATAGTATCAGAATTAAAAGTACTTAGCAAAATCATTATCGAATTATATTCTTACAAGAAGACAGTTATAGATATGCGACAATCATTTTGGATATGAATGTACATGTAAGAAAAATTGGTCCATTATCATCTGAATAATAAAATTATGTAATAAAAATTATTTTTGTATTAACACGAGAAGAATTTCAATAATATTTGAACAAATAAACACAAAAATCCAGGAAAAAATACAAAAATTTCATTCGTTATACTGAAAGTTCGGAATTTGCTGAAATGAAATGTTTTTTTAATTCCCATTAAATAGGGGAAAGGGAAGGTACCTAAACACATCTCGCAATTTTGAACATTTCATTATACTGGTGTTTAGTGTAGTGAGCAACTGAACGCAGCTTGTAAACTCCTGCTCCATTCAAGGTTTAATGTAAATGATTATTAACAAGTACTTACGAATTACCTTGTTTGTACTAATGTAATATTTTGAATACTAAATTTTGTGGCAACATTCTTAAGAAGTAAAAGGTTGAATTTAAGCAGACGAGATTGGATTTTTAAGAAAACGACTGGAAGAGAGAATTTATTGACGCTACTAGAAGAGTAAGAAGTGCAGTGATGTTTCATCACTAGTCTGCTAAGACTTTTTGCTCGTTCCAAGATCAATTTTTTCATCTTCTTTATTAGAGAAAATAGTGTAGAATCAGTTTTCTTCGTGTCTATTCTTATGCTTAGCCCATTGTTAATGATTCCAAACATTCCAGTTTCATCCCACTCTCTACATGGACGAGGATATGGAGTGATAAACATTCTAACAGTATTCTATGTTTTATTTGCTGTCAACGATCCGTATCCAATGGATCCACTCCTCTTGAACCTTCTGGTGCTTGATAGCGTTAATTTGAAGTTTAGTTACAGAAGAAGTTGGGTAATGTAACAAATATTGATAATTCGGATAGTTCCGCCGACCTGTTGTTCAATTTTAAAGCCATTCCTCTTTCTTTTACAGATTTCTTCAGAAACAATTCAGAACGTAAGAACTGTCCAAGCTCTCGGAAGAGAAGAATTATTTTTCCAGCTCTACTTGGAAAATCTTAAAGCTCCATATAAGTAAGTCTGAGTATTACATCTGGCGAAATTTACGGAGTTAAATAACAAAATGTCTTAATAGATAACAACATTTAAATTAGCATACATGTTAATGATTACAATTATAGTTTACATACTTACATGTTGGACGTAGAAAGTAAAAACGGAGAATAAAGTACAAAATGCTTCCTTCTCTAAATCAGAAATTTCATCCTAAAATTCCATAATACTATATATACACACTTACCTATTTGCTACATTTTACAGAAACACTCAACGTTTTAAATCTCTACATAACCTTGGTGGCAGCAGGTTATATAATTTCATTCCAATATTTTGGATTTTACTTAGTCTAATTTAGAAAATATCTATTTAATTTTTGTGGCTAGGATTATGTGAGTGAGCAGTATTTCGAAAAACAGAACATAGTTCTTTGAGATACATATAAGGCAGTTTAGTATATATATATATATATATATATATATATATATATATATATATATATATATATATATATATATATATATATATATATGGAGGGAATGGTCATTATTTCAAAAACTTTAGAGAAAAGGCTGCAAGATTCTTTCTCTCCAATTATTATGGTTCTTGTTGCTTTTCTTTTATGTAAATACTGGTCGCGCTCCGATAGAGTGGGGTGGGGGGATTCTGAACGGCGGGCGACTCTGAACATATTAACGTTTGTCATTTGTTTCCAAAAACCGCCACCTTGAGTTTGGTAGAAAGTGGTGGAATTGGAAGACGTTTGTGTGGTGAGCTAAATATTCGTGCGACGTGCGGAACTCACGTTTGTTTTGGAGAGGAAAACGAAGGAGACAAACACAAATGTAAGGATCAAGTAATAAAACAGCCACACTGTAGTTTGCGACCTTGTGTATATAGTGTGTAATTTCTATGAGAGACAGCACAAAACCACGTTGTTGATGCATGGATGTTTGGCGGGGATTTAGTCATGCCTGACTGCTACATGCTGACTGGTGCTGCCATCTCTGAAAAATTACGAACACTTAACCGACAACCTGCGTTGTGGGGCTACTCTGAACAGATTTGATGGGGTGACACTGAACGCAGCTTTGTATTGCTCCTCCAACGAAACCCTGACTTATTATTACGAACCCTGAAACAGGTATCTCTTGCAAGAGCAAAAGGTTTCAACAAGGAAATTGTCACAGAATTTTTTGATCTGCATTAAACTGTAGAAGGCACTGGCTTGGTCAACTCTCCGGAACACGTCTACAACGTGGAAGAGACTGACCTTTCTTTCAACAATAAATCAAAGCGTGTTGTGGCAGACAAAGGTTGTTCAAATGCAGTGTTCGTGACATGCGCCGAGAAAGAAGAACATTTTTCGTTAATTACGTGTAATGCTGCAAGCGCTTTCATTTCTCTGTCCTGGGTTATCTGCAATAGGTAACTGGATCGAATGTTCAAGATGCAGCCGTTGGTACCGCATAGTCTGTGTAAGTACTGGTGACAATGTACTTTTATCTGTGGACGATGCAGAACCAGTGCGTGAGCACATGTTAACATTGCTTAGTTCCACGGGGTCTACGTTCCCCGAGGAGTTTTAATAAACAGTAGATGTATTATTGATTTTGTTTTGACTTTAGTAAATCTCTTCCTTTGTTCTTATTGGACAGAGCATACATGCAGATTATTCTTCTCTAAAATATATACGTTTAGTATTTCTGCATATTTTTAGTGTTTTTTTTTTTTAATGTTCAGTGTCACCCCTCCCTTGTTCAGTTTTACCTCTCGATCGTGGGTGACTCTGAACAGAACACACGTGTTCAATTCCACGCACGTAGCATCTATTCTATACCAGATATCGCGCAGTGCTTACACCGAGTGTTGAACAACATATTGGGGTTTCGATTCCATGTAAAGTTTCTTCCATTCGTTGCGAACCGTTTGCTTATAAGGTAAATTACCATGAAATTGTTCAGTGTCCCCCCACCCCACTATACGATTACTTCATAAGAGTGTT
Source organism: Thermobia domestica (assembly GCF_964235325.1). Lineage (NCBI taxonomy): Eukaryota > Metazoa > Arthropoda > Insecta > Zygentoma > Lepismatidae > Thermobia > Thermobia domestica. The sequence goes on along the minus strand of NC_137468.1, from coordinate 190,958,366 downwards.
ACAAGGTAATATACAGGGTGTTCCAAAACAACACTGTCGTTTGAAAGAGTGTCACTCACTCACGCAACAATTTTTATAGGAGTTTGGCTACGGGCATATAATTTGGAGTACTCACCAATTACCTCTATAAAACTTGTAGTGGAAGTACCGCAGGATTCTGAAACATGGAAATTTGGATAGGGCATATATTAGATCCTAACTGAAGTCTTTACCCAACTTCAGCAGGTCCCATAGTTCTGGAGCTGTGGACCTTTAAAGTTCTTTTTTTTTTTTTTTCGTTTTCGGCACCTGTAACTCCGAAATGACGGATTTCTGCACCCAGGTTGGTCTATACTTTTTGTCTTATTTTGGTGTGAGGAATTACCTCCCAAACGTTGTCGATGTTGTTTTGAAACATCCTGTACACCACACAACAAACGAGAGTGGAACTACCCATAAAACGGAGATATTAATACATTTTTCGCATATGTCGGAATGCTGTTTCAGAGAGAACTTTTCATTGCGAGAGAGAGAGAGTTAAAATTCTTACTAAGATTCTACTAAAATTCTTACAACAAGAAAGATACAATGTATGTAGGTGTTCATTGAATTATGCAGTGCAGTCACAAAATTAATAATTGTATTTCCTGTTTTAATGTGGAATATTAACCTGTTGTCAGAGTAAATAAATTATTTTGTATTTTAAAATTCTCTTTGGATTCCCACTTTATTAGGATATAGCAGACAAGACTGCATGAAGTTGAATGAAAGCAAATCGATTGCTACTGCCTTTTATTTCTAGCTGTCTACACCAGGCACGCACGCAGGAATTTATTTCGGGAGGGCTCTAAAGCGTTTCGGGGGTGGGTCCAAATACAATTTGAGGATAAATTATATGAACATTTCTAAAAATTGCCCCTAAAAGTAGGCTACATTTACACAAAAATTGGGATTTCGGAAGAAGGGGTCCGGACCCCCAAGGACCCACCGCGTGCGTACGTCCCTGGTCTACACCGATGTTTGCAGTTTCTTAAATCAAGTGATCCCCAATTCATATATGATACTGAATCAAGACCCAAAAGGTCTGTCTTTACATAGGAAATTGAACCCAGTGTGCACCAAAAACAAGTGCTTTAACCATTTGGTCACATGGGCTTTCATGAAAACACTTTTCAATTGAGAATCATAAGATACATTTACTGCTTTTCAACATTTTGTTCTTAATTAATTTTTTATTGTTTTTATCACCTAAATAGTATTGGCTGTACCATGCGCATCCAACTGAGAATGTGATACTATAGATGGAAATATTGATACGGAAAAAGATTATTATTATTATTATTATTATTATTGTTGTTGAAATAGAACCAATAATTACGTATATTATCTCGAAAATGAACTTTCACTTAACCTCAAACCGCCTTATTTATAGTCGAGATCGACCCCTAAATAAATGCCTAGCTACGCCATTGATATGTTGTAAATATATGATCTTAAATGCACGAGAAGACAATATAGAAAAAAAATCGTTTATCTTCCATCCTTACACAAAATAACATTTTTCCTGCCGTATGGTTGTTTATATTCGAAAAGGGCATAATAATAATAATAATAATAATAATAATAATAATAATAATAATAATAATAATAATAATAATATAGATATATAGATGAGACTAGGGAAGAATATGCGTATTGTTGGGAGTCATCCACATATTACGTAAGGGGAGGGTTCGGCTATGCGTTACGAAGTGTTACAAGAGGGAAGTTTTTTGGTCATACCTCGAATATGGTAGTCCCAATCTTTTCGATCTTGCTTTTCACATGAACTTTCCAATTTCTACTTTTCCTGTATCGTCTTGTACCACAGGGGAAAGAAACTTGTTGGCCTACTCCTGCTGGATCGACTTAGTGGTCTCATCTAGCTACATTAGGATAAATGGCTTAGAACGCAACTTCGAGATAAACACTCAGACAAGACAAGATTAACTTATAAAGTTGTGCCTAAACTGAATAAATACTAAGGTTTATTGTGTGCAGTTACAAAACAACGAAAGTAACCACGTATTTTGCAGAATAAGTAAGAAATTTTGTAAAAATGTGTACGAATAAAAAATGCTGTTATGAGTTCCTACAAGTTCTTATTTGTTTATTTATTGCAGGGAAGCACTAAAGCAGGCTTATATTTACGCAGTTGTCTTTGCATTTTCTCAATCTGTGATATTTTTAATGTATGCAGGGGCATTCAGATTTGGAGCCTATCTGATAGGAATTGGTGATATTACTCCCACTGACGTGTATCGGTAAGTATATACTTTAATAAAAAAAATCTTATTATTGTCATTAAATATTCTGCCTTTTGCAAAGTCCTGGGACTAATGTTTTTTTTTTTTTTTTTTTTTTTTTTTTTTTTTTTGTTGGACCTGGAGATGTTTCTCCCACGTTTGTCGATTTTGAACTTTCTCTTTTAACTCCCAATATTTTCTTCTATTTTTCAAATAATCGATCACTTGTGTTCTTATTCCTTGCTTTCCTTCCATCTTTCCTCCAATACAATTTCTTCGCAAGATCTGTCCAATCCGATTGGTCTTTCTACGAAGGATGATAACTAGAAGCGTCCTCTTCTCTCCTATCCGTTTTAAAACATCTTCGTTTGTTGTTCTTTCTGTCCATTTTATCTTCTCCATCCTCCTCCAACACGACCTTTCTAAACTCTCTAATAATTTCTTCTCTTACTTCCGTAATGTCCAAATCTCTGAACCATACAGTCCAAATGTTCCAGATATAGCACTTGACCAACTTCTTCCTAAGTCCAATATTGGTCCTGCTATTTAAGAGTGGTCTTTTCTTGTTAAACACTTCTTTTTCTATGGCAATTCTTGACCTGATCTCTTTGGTGTAGTAAGCGTCTCTTGTCAAAATATTGCCCAGATACTTGAAATTCTCGACCATTTCAAGTTCTCTTTGTTCTACTCTGATCCGTAAGGGCGCGTTTCCTCGGGATATTCTCATGACTCGATTTCTCGATGTTGACTTCCATTCCATACAGTTTCTCAGTGTCAGCTATTTTGTCAATTATCTCCTGTAGTCCTCCTTCGATTTTAGCTATTATAACCGTATCATCTGCATACCTGATCTTGTTAATGATCTGCCCTCCAATATTAAAATCTCCAATTCCCGTTAATGCTTCCTTCATTAAACATTCACTGTAAATATTGAATAATTAGGACGACAAACTACATTCTTGTCTGACTCCTCGTCCAATCTCCACACTGTTGATTTCTCCTTCATTCAAGCGCAGCTTCACTCGTTGTCCGTTCAATGTACAGGTTGCAAATGAGTCGTCGGTCTCTCCAGTTGACCACAATTCTTGAAGTATTTTCAGAAATTTGGTTCAATTCACCCAGTCGAAACATTTTGCCAGTCGATGAAGCACAAACACAGCTCTTTCTTTACGTCAAGAACTCGTCATCAACCCAATAGCATCTCTGGTTCCTATTCCTTTCCAGGATCCAAATTGACCTTCTTCTAACATCTCTTCTATTTTACTTTCCAGCCGCCTGTTCAGTATGCGTGCAATAATCTTCCCACTGTGAGAAATAAGGATAATGGTTCTATGATTGCTGCATTTCTTTGTTTGCTTTTTCTTGGGTAATGGAATCATTTTAAAATCAAGAAAATCCTCTGGCCATTCTCCAGTCAGGTAGATCTTGCTAAAAACTAAAGTCAGTACTTTCATTGCATTGTCTCCTAATCCCTTAAGCAAATCTGCTGGTACGTTATTGTCTCCAGTGGCCTTCCTCCTTCGCATGTCTCTGATGGTATGACTGTATTGTGTTCGTGTCTTGTGGATCCCTGTAAGGGCTTTGGCGTTTATTACAGGCCGGGATTCGATCCTCTATGTCCCCTTTCTAGGAAGACATTTTACGACACATCTATGAGTGTCCTGGGTTCGACCATCTATGTCCTGAACGTCTCTTTTAGGCTCTAATAGCAATTCGGAGATTCTACCAATGCCAAGCATATAACCATTGGACAGTACGGTTCAGAGTTTGGGGCAGAACATTCTGGGAAATTGACATAAAGATTGATTCCAATTGTATCTCTAATGCCAATACAATTTAATAATGCGAAACTTATTACATTGTATAGGCATTTAACTATTGATGCTGAAAAAAAAAGTAGATTAAATTCTTTTAAACTATAAAACATAAATTTAAATCATGGTAATCATTTTGGTAAAAGGATATATACGATTTTTACGTTTTCACTTTAATTAACAACGCTGAAACTACACTAACACAAACTAAATTACACTTTGGCACTTTGATTTAAATAATTGAATATGATAATGCAATTCTACACTCGGCCCAGTTATCTTCATTACGATCGCGGAAGACGCGAGCTACCAGTTGAACTTCACTACATTATACGTTCTTTATTGACTCACACTTTCACTTTTGCTCACTTTGATATGGAAAAAAGATGGTTTCTGTCAGTTCCAAGGAGATGCACTTTTAGTTGAGAGGTTGAATTTCCTCGCTATCCATTTTATCTTCTTTCAGGTGGTCTTGAAATTGGCACAATGGAGACATTCCGAAAGTTTCGTCTTGTACAACTTATATTTATTATTTAGTGTTGCACATTGTTTCGAAAATACTTTGCAATTAACTTAATTTGTGTGTATTCACATGAACAACTCACGTATTTGTCTATCGTTGCACTGTTGGTACATTAGTGCTAATTAGTCTAATATATTAATACGTTACGCTTTTACATGTTGTTGTTAGATTCATAGCTCCAGTCAGACTAGTTTGTTTTTTCTCCCCAGCGCAGCTTCCTGATGGAGACGCAAAGTAACCAACTGATGTCACAGCTAAAATAATCATGACAGCCTATAGACAGGAAATTCGCTCTTTGCATTATACTCTAGCACCTTATTTGGAGAAGCGATAGAGTCCAAACTCCGGAGGAATCACACATACACATATTTGTTTGTTGGCGAAGAGAAAATTCTTTAGAGTTACTCTTATACGAGGTTCACATAAGAAGTTAAAATTTTCTTAACTAATATTCAAAGAGATGAATCGTACAGTTACAATGGTTTGTACTACTTCACTTTTCAATATACTTGGTCCTTTTTCATCATCATCTACATCTTCCTCTGCTTCGATCGTTATATCTTTGGGGCGGTTCTTCTGATCATACAGATCTTTTATGTATTCCTTCCAAATTCTTAGGATTCCTTGATGATCAGTGACTACATGACCTTGTTGATTATCGATTCTAAAGTGCGTATATTTTTGTTAGCTTTCCCTCCTAATTCTTGTGCTTTCTGATACATCAGACCATATCTGCTGCGCCGTTGAAGTTTCATTATTTCTTCACAAATCTTTTCAATGTACTTTTCTTTGGCTTTGTCTCTCTCTTTCCAATTCATTATTCAGCCTTCTGTATTCGTTGATGTCTGTGGTTTTCACTCTTCTGCGTTCCTTCATTTTCTTAAGCATCGTTTCAGTTATCCATAGTTTTCTCGGTGCTCTTTCCATTCTGCCAATATTATTGTGGAGTATGTCTAGTAGAATCTGTTTAACTTTTCCCTAACTATATTCTACATTGCCGACCATATCGCCCAATGCACAGAATTTTTCTTCAATCTCTTCTTTCAGATCACTGTCTATACATCTTACTCGCTCTAAATTCCATTTTGCATTTCTCCTTCCATTCTTCTTGATTGGCTATAACCAGGTTTGCACTTTGGTCACTAGGAGATTGTGATCCGAATCAATGTCCGTTCCCATTAGTGTCTTCACGTCTCGTACACTATTTCTGAAACGTTGCTTGACAAAACTGTAATCGATTTGGTAGTGTTTCTTATCTCCTGGATTTTTTCATATGTAGAACTTGGTTTTTCTTTTCTTAAACCACGTATTCGTCACCACCATATCATGTTGCCTACGTTTGGAATTCGTAATCAGGGTGTCTACTAAAATTCCACAATGACATTTCGTGACTTTTTCGTGACCTTTTCTTTACCAAATCATAAAATTTCCTAACATTTCCAAGAGCGAATTTGGGTGCGAATTAGGCCGAATTTTCATCCATGCGATACAAACATACTTTGCTTGCGATTTGGTAGCGTCTAAAGCCGACCATAGACATTTTTGGTGTTGAATTTTGATGTTTTATATAACAAAATTTTCCAATCTGTACTTACATTTGTACAGTTAAAAAAAAAAAAAAAAAAAATCGTGACCCAAAAGCTAAATTTCGTGACTTTCATGACCGTTTTCTGATTTCGTGACATTCGTGACCGATAGACACCCTGGTAATGTTCATTCGAATTCAAATCCAATCTACGATTTTTTTTAAAAAAAAAATTCTTTTATTTAAAAGTGTGTTTATTGACAATGAATATCTGTATAAAATGGAAATGGTGAAAGTTATAAAATATATCACAATTATGTAGTATATTAGAATATATGTGTATATCACCCAAACAAAGCTACAACTTTTACTTTTTTGTCCATTATGTATACTCTTGAAGAGAAAGCAATATATATAGAAATACATTAATTTTGCAAATTAATACTCAAGTATTCCGAACAGCGGGAGTCAACCTTGTTTAGGAACGTCTTACTGAGAGGGTTCATGAATTGTGTAGACATATGGAATCTTGCCCTATCTTGAAGAAACCCTATTATGCGCAGAATTTGATGCAAAGTGTAGCGCTGCGAATTCAATATTTTGATTATCAAAAATCTTTCTATATGGTACACAAAATATAGCAACGCTCTACCAAGCAATAACTTTTTCACTTCTTATTATTCAGTATTCTGCCGTTTGGCAAATCTTGGAACTAATGAGGGTTTTTCTTCTTGATTTTAATTTTGGGTCTGGAAATGTTTCAAATTTCTCTATTTCAACTTCCTCTTTTAACTCTCTCTGTTTTCTTTTATTTTTCAAATCATCGATCAGTTTTGTTTTACCTGTTCCTCGCTTTCCTCTCATCTTTCCTTCTATAGCAGTACGAAGAAGACAATTTCTTCGTAAGATGTGTTTAATCCAATTAGCCTTCCTACGAAAGATGATGGCTAGAAGTGTCCTCTTCTCTCCTATCCATTTCAAAACATCTTTCACCTCTTATGGAACTATAATAATTTTCTTGCATATATATATATAAAATACCACTCCCCTTCTCTCTCTCTCTCTCTCTTGTCTGTAATAAAAAGGTCGCAGTGACTCACCTTAGATCGCTCATCTCTGGTGTGTGGGGTTCCTGGTTTCATCCCAGCTCCTTCCATGTCAACTATGTGGTTCTCCCGTCTCTTTCCACTTTATTCCTTCCACCATTGCATTCATCTCTCATCATCACCGTCTCCTTTAGCCTAGCCGGTATAATCATGGGATGTAAAACTTAAAAGATTTCATTTCTTTTCTTTCAATGTTCTTAGGAGTGCGAATAACACGCATTCACCAAATGTTTTTTTTTTTCATAGCTTTACGTAGTCCCAGAGTAAATGGAATTCGGACTAGGAACACGCAAATAACAACGAACGTTGGAAGTGGCCACGAAAAGCATGCTGGACAACCGCTATAGATGAATTATTTTTGCAAAATATTTCAATTATAAAAATACGGTGTTGCCAACTATTGCTTTATGCCAGCGTTTCCCAACTGGAGTGCCGCGGCACACTGGTGTGCCGTGAATGGGCCGCTGGTATGCCGCGAGGAATCGAAACAAATGTATATTTGTATTTAATATTACTATGAACCTCTACTATGAATCTACAATTTTAAGTTTTATACCATGTTACTGTTCTGTACATTTCTAATGTTGAAAAAAATTATCATTGTTATGACCATTATTGATTTTTTATTATTGCAGACTATTTCTTAACTTGAAAATATCATTCAATCCTTTCGACAAATTACCCACATTTGTGTTTTAAAAGTAAAAGAGATTTGTTTGTTCGTTCGTTATTTAGTGATCTTCCTTCTTAGTAAAATGTTGGATACAGTTTTTATAAAGAAAGCATATTTTTAAAAACCTGAGTCCAATATTTCATTGCAATTGTTTTCTATTTTTAAATTAGAATGAAAAATAAGCATAATGATTTACCACGGGGAAAAATCAGTGATAGAGCTTTCTTCTCTGTAAGAAGATGATCAATAATCACAGAAAAAATACCACTGGGTTTTATATTTACAAATAATAATATCTATAACTGTGCCGCGAGAATCCAAGTAACACCCGTAGTGTGCCACAAGTTGAAAAAGGTTGGGAAACGCTGCTTTATGCTGATTGAAATTATTTGAACTGCGCAACTTGCAAATGTTGTTACCTAGCGCAATTTTCATTTAGAGTCGCCAGCTCAACGTCTGATTTAAATTGCCGGCTTCCGTATGTCTTTTGTAACGGCATCAGAAAAATCCAATCCTTTTGCAATTGTTCTAACGAAGCATCAAGAAGTCAGGCTAGAAAGCTGAAAGTCAATAAACTCGTATAAACACTGGTTAAATTGAAATCATTTCTAAAAATATATAATAAGCATTGTAAAATTACTAATACTAATAGGAAATTTGTCATGTTTAATTGTAGCGTTTTCTTCGCGTTGGCGTTTTGTGCTGCATCCGTTGGACAGACTTCAGCTTACTTGCAAGACTACAGCAAAGCTAAACTAGCAGCATCACTGATGTTTCAGCTGATCGACTTAACATCAGAAATAGATCCTTATTCAACTGCCGGAGTCAAACCAGTAAGTAATAGAACTAAGTAATTTTATATTTATTGAACAGTAAAAGTACAACGAGATGGAAAATATTATACTCGCCCATTTAGCGAATTTCACTTAATGCTCACGTGGGAGAAGTTGCAGCGACTTTCACTAATGAGATCTAGCGTGACAAAATCATATTAATTAAATCCAAAGTTATTCTAACTTAAGAGTAAAACATTAATTCCCGAACAATGATTTACAATACTTTGAACGAAACTAATCAGTAACAGTGTTGAATTACCTAACTTACAATAGTTTGAATAAAACTAATTAGTAACAATGTTGAATTACCTAACTTAACAATAGTTTGAATGAAACTAATCAGTAACAACGTTGAATTACCTAACTTACAATAGTTTGAATAAAACTAATCAGTAACAGTGTTGAATTACCTAACTTACAATAGTTTGAATGAAACTAATTAGTAACAGTGTTGAATTAGCTAACTTACGATAGTTTGAATGAAACTAATTAGTAAGTGTTGAATTACCTAACTTACAATAGTTTGAATGAAACTAATCAGTAACAACGTTGAATTACCTAACTTAACAATAGTTTGAATAAAACTAATCAGTAACAACGTTGAATTACCTAACATAACAATAGTTTGAATAAAACTAATCAGTAACAGCGTTGAATTACCTAACTTACAATAGTTTGAATGAAACTAATTAGTAACAGTGTTGAATTACATAACTTACAATAGTTTGAATGAAACTAATTAGTAACAGTGTTGAATTACCTAACATAACAATAGTTTGAATGAAACTAGTCAGTAACAGTGTTGAATTACATAAGGTGAGAAGTTATTTCCGAATACATACACGCAAAAATTACACAAAACTACTTGTTCAACGATTACAAATGATGCATGTTGATGATCATGGTGATAAGTATTTGAATTTACTACTTGTAACTCTGATCCGGACGATAAGAAGTAAAACTATTTAGAAAAATTATAGCAGGATCCGATAGGCCTAAGTATTGAATTCAAATACTTCTTATTTTATTATTATTAATATTATTATGTGAAATATTATGTAGGAGAACACATATGTTAAGATTACTGCAAATGTATGTTAAATAGTATTAACTTACACACTTTTTCCCCTACTGCCGATAATTAGTATTTTGGGGTAACTCCCACTGATGCAAATGAGGTCCTTTAAGTGGCAAAAGGAAGCCACTTCATACACCAAAGGAATTCTAATAGCATTGCATGGATAGATGCTTTTATAGAGTTTAAAAGAATGACGGTTTAAGCTGATTTATACAATAAGATTAAAATCAAAACATCATTTTCAAAAGAATGTAAATTAAAGTTTTGTTTAACTTTCGTTAAAGAGAATCAACCTTACTTAATATTACTTATCCAACAAGCAAAAAACCAAATTACTATATTATCAACATCTAACAAAAGTTTGGTTAAAATATACTGAATATACATGACAACAAAATCAAGATTGGGAGGTAGATTCCTTGTTCACAAAGTTAAAACATTAATCTATGTAACGAACGTTCTGTGTTAGATAGATTCTTAGTCATAAAATAGCTAATATATGCAACGTACGCTTTGTGGCAGATAGCTCCCGTCATAAACAGTTAATCTATGTAAGGAATGCTCTGTGGCAGATAAATTCTTAGTCATGAAGTTAGAACAATTAATATATACAACGAACGCTTTGTGGCAGATAAATCTCTAGTCATAGAGTTAAACAGTTGATCTATGTAACGAAAGCTGTGGCAGATAGATCCCGTCATAAACAGTTAATCTATGTAACAAACGCCTTGTGGCAGATAGATCTCTAGTCATAAAGTTAAACAGTTGATCTATATAACGAAAGTTGTGGCAGATAGATCCCGTCATAAACAGTTAATTTATGTAACGAGCACTTGACAGATAGTTCCTTGTCATAAAGTTACAGGAGTTAATCTACGCAACGAACGCTTTTGTGGCAGATAGATCCCTAGTCATAAAGTTAAACAGTTAATCTATGTAACGAACGTTCTGAGCCAGATAGATCCTTTGTCACAAAGTTAAAACAGTTTAATATATGTAACGAGTGTTGTTACTTTTTTCTTTTCACCACATGTTTAGTTGTCACTCTTCTGAGTATTCACATTTTGAACTTAGTGCAACCAATTCCTTTTACTATAATTTAGCGCTCTTACGCTCGTATTATTTAAACAATATTTGTTGTCCAACATAACTTGAATAATGGGTTTATCAATCAATTTCCTTCTTTCCAGTAAAAATTGGACTTCTTCATAACTTAACCAATATTCATAATGCACGTGAATAACAATCCTTTTTCATTTTATAACAGAGTAGTCCTACAAAACATTTCTTTACAGTTTGAACTTTGTTTATATGTGTATTAGATAAACTGTTCTAGATGATAGTTATTAATAATATCTTTGATTTTTAGTCATTGGAAGGAAAAGTGACATTCCAGGACGTGCATTTTCGATATCCAACGCGATCAGATATTCTTGTACTTAAAGGACTGAGTTTTACTATAAGACCAGGAAAAACTTTGGCCCTCGTTGGCGCGTCTGGTTGTGGTAAAAGCACCGTAGTCTCTCTGCTAGAAAGATTTTATGATCCACTCAAAGGAAAGATAGTAAGTACATAAAGAAGTATATATATATTTTGGAAGAGTTTTTTTTTAAGTATCGTGTAAGAGAACTAATCTACGAGGCACATCCAGAAAGTAAGTTTACCAATGGCCTTGAACACAAACAAAACACAATTGAATGGAAACATTTATTGTACCAGATAGGGATATTTTTAACTGTTTTTCCACATAGTCAATACCGGAATTCAGACATTTGTCATTCTTGTGTCATAGAACTCGGCCTCCTGAGATTGAGACCACTGACAACGTCCTTCGCCTCTCCGTCATTCTGAAAATGTTTATCTGACCCGACAGGAATCTCTTGAGGTGTAAGAACAGATGGTAATCGCTCGGAGCGAAGTCCAGGCTGTATGGTGGATGATCCAAAATGCCCAGACGAACTGCTGCAGGAGATCTGTTGTCTGACGAGCTGTGTGTGGGCGGGCATGACCGTACAGCAGGACACCAGCACTAAGCATCCCACGCCGCTTGTTCTGACGATGGATTTCAATCGGCGCTATGCCCTGTGCATTCAAAAACTTTATCACTACTCGCACTTCACATGCGGCGGAGCTGGAATAGGAAAGTCCATCTTCAACCACAGCTACGACGCTACTGAGAGCACTACGGAAGTTCCGCTGGCGCATGTGCCATGTTAGAACCTTACTCACTCACGTGCACACAGTCGTTACGCGCAACATAAGGTTTCCTAGCTATGGAACGCGTGGGAAAATTTTTCTGGATTCGCCTCGTATTTATAGTATGCACCCCCTTATAACTGTCGACTAATTAGGAGAAGCGTAGTGAAAGTATCACGTAAATAGAGGGAGCTAAAAGCATGCCATATATTTTGCAACTCCGCTGGATTATCATCATTGCCAACCCCCATTAAAATTTATATTTCAGATGTTTTTAATGCTGTACCAGCCTCGGTTTGCAATCAAATGTCAATTGTGGTCGTGTAGATTTTCGCTTTAAAATTGGATTAAAATTCTATAATAGGGTCACGTAATTCCATTGAAAAGAAAGAAAGAAAAAAAAACCTTGAAGGTTGGTTTGGTACTCATTATCCCATGTTGGGGCCACGGTGACTCAGTGGTAGAGCGCTTACCTTTGGTGCGTGGGGTCCTTGGGTCGATTCCTGGCCAAGTAAGATTGTGATGGACAGTATCGTGTCTGTGGGTTTTCTCATGTACTCTCGTTTCCTCCCACTTTCTCAATCCACCAATTTTTCCATCATCACTCACTTGCCTTAATCATCGTCTCCCTTGGCTTAACATGCATAATCGTGGGAGGCCGATGTTGTTGCAGATATATGTTTGCGTTATTTCCATATTTATTTAGAAAACACTTTTACTAGATTTCTCTATTAACTCCATAATTAAAGGTGTTCACGAATGCATTCCTTGTTTTTAGGTTTAACATCAAGTTCTCAGTTTTACCTGAACTCAACATAATATAAATCATTTGCATTTTTCTTATGTGAACTCCTGATTTTATTTTTATATTCTTTCAAGTATGTATTACACCACCTAAAGCTTAGTGAATTACACAGGGTGTCTAACGGTCACGAAAGTCATGAAAAAGCCACGAAATCAGAAAACGGAAATGAAAGTAAAGAAAAAGTCACGAAATTTAGCTTTTGGGTCACGATTTTTTTTTTTTTTTAATCTGTACGTACAAATATAAGTAGAGACTGGAAAATTTTGTTCTATAAAACGGCAAAATTCACCACTAAAAATGTCTATGGTCGTATTTAGACGCTACCAAATCGCAAGCAAAGGACGGTTCTATTGCGTTCTTGAAAATTTGGCCTAATTCGCACCCAAATTCGGCCTAATTCGCTCTTGAGATTCGTCCTCCAGCTGGCATCATTGAGCAGTGGTGATGCAAATTGCATCGCATTGCCGAAACCACCTACACATCTAACCAGTTTATTCAACTGTGAGAAGACACCAAGTTTTTATTGCTCCAAGGAACAGCCTTTGAAAATAAAGATAACATAGATAAGTGCTAAAGAATATAGGTACCGTTATTAGTTTTCGAATGTTTCGAAATTTTATGGTTTAGTAACCACTAAAAGATCACGAAATTTCATTTTAGAATTTTAGTAGACACCCTGTTACAGTACAAAAGAGAGAAATACTTGTATCACTTAATTACATTCGGAAGTAGTAAAACTAATTATCTGAAAGTCAGTTTCTTTTAAATAGTAGGAATGCATTGTAGTAGCTAACAGTTAAAAATAAATTTTCATTAACTTTTATTCTTCTTTCAGCTCGTGGATGATTTTGACATTCGAACCATGAATTTATCGTATCTTCGAAGTCAAATTGGTCTGGTAACTCAAGAACCTGTGTTGTTTGACTGTAGCATCAAAGACAATATCATCTACGGAATCGCTGATAAAGATGTTCCGTTCGACAAAATAATTAACGCTGCAAGGGCTGCTAACATTCATGATTTCATAACAGGACTTCCGCAGGTATGAAATATATATTTAACAACTGAACCTTTTTTGAGAATTATTGTGTATTCAAGAGTTTTCATTACCTTCGAAAGTCAGGGAAGTTTTAAATAGGTCAGGAAAAAGTTACAGAAAAGTGATTCCAATTACGTAAATCAGACAATGACTCAAATTCGAACTGTCTTACGTTGTACCCCGAAATAGTAGAGCTCATTGGCGTCTGTAGCACATAAACTTTGGGGGGACAGACTGATGGGGGACTGGGGTGTATGGAATACCCCAGGAAAGCTGGGGGTCCGGGTACTCCGGAAAATTAAAAAAAGAAAATAGTCTTTGCACATTGAATTTTAAAACATTTTTTACTCAAAAAGCAAACAAAAACTTAAACATTGTTGTGTTTTATAGTTATTATTTTTGGAAAATGTGGTACTTAATATTTTATATTTTTTCAAACAGTAAAATTCAACCTTGTTTTACAATTTTAGTTACACTTAAATGACACTATGTGTATGTCGAAAATAAAATAATAATAAAAGGTAGTGTGAATCGAATACTCAAACAATAAAGTTTTGAAAACAGGTTTTAGGTCTACAAGCCTACAACTTATGTAACTGAGGCTCCACAATGTATAGTTAAAAAAATTCTTGAAAATTGTGGTTTTGTTTAGCTAAATTAAATTCCCTTAACGAAAACAATTCCTATTACTTCCACCTTCACCTTCATAGGTCCAAAAATTAACTGTCTTTTTTCACAATAGGAAACGAATTTTGTGCTACTTTTTTCATATCCACTTTGTCTAACATTATTTTGTGAACATAGCAAAGTGCTATATTGGTTGAACCTCTTTAAGATACTTGAAATATTGGGGGGGGGGGGACGAAAACCGTTTTACAAATATTGGAGGGGACATGTCCCCCGTGTCTCCGGTGGGATTGACGCCCGTGGTAGAACTACAATCATAGAGTTTCAACGTGTGCCCACAGCTTTATCGGTGACTTATGAATATTGCTAAACTTCGAGTCATATGTGAAAGTTCCTGCCTTTCTATAGAGAAAAGCAACCTCACTTCTTAAGAACAGTACGCTTCACAGATTTTTTGTGTTTAGTTCCTACAACTTGCTAAAATGTGAATTAAGTGTTATCAGGAAATTCATCCCAGTTAATACTCACACGAAGGAAAACAAACTAAAGCAGTGATAAGTACAAATTATGCATCGTACTTATCCCAGGAACAAGAGTTTGTTTACTGTTTCTTGATGAGTTAGGTTTTTTAAATTTTTTCTCAAAAAAGGTTCCACAGGATGACTAACTTTCACATATGACTGTAGTCTAGCAGCACTCAGAAGTTATCGCTAAATGTGTCAGCACACCCCAGAACTATATGATTGTAATTCTATTGTCTCTAGATTCAAGGTGAGACTGTTCAAATTTGAGTGTGTGTTCTACAGCATCAATCAGCAATTATTAATTGATATAATATGGAAAAATTCATAAATAGAAAAAAAAAAATCCGAGAATAAACGTTAAAACTGGGCTCTGGAAATTTGTATACGAACAACTTCGTTTATGAATATAATATAATAATATACAAATAAATCAGGGATATAGAAGTAAAATCTGCTAAATCCATTTTTCAATTTTCTCAGGAAACGGAAAAAAAAAAAAATTGGCACCCTTATGTTTCAGAATTGTTGAACAATTTGTTACTATCATTAAAAACAAAACAAAACAAATGTTCAACAGTTCTAAAACATAAGGGCGTCACATTTATTTCGTTTCCTGACTAAATTGAAAAACGGATTTAACAGGTTTTGCTTCTATACCCCTGAAATGTGACAATTTAATCCCAAGAATCGGCTGTAGAAAGAAATGTTTGTTCACCTATACACCTTCAAAGTAGACTCCTTGAGAAGCGACGCGTTTGGTTAGATTACTGTACAACTGTTGAAAATATTTGGAATTCGTTTTCCGGAACGCTATACAGCATGGTTCTCACTGCTTACTGGATGTTCGATGTCTATTAGAGAACCTTTCTAATTTTCGAAACAGCCAAAAATTAAAGGTGTTAAATCATGAGAATAAGGCGATTCGTCATTTGGGAATTGATTTCTGGAACATAACTCGCGAACACTTAACGCTGCTCGAGATTTCCATCACTCATTTTTCGCCCACCGACAAACTTTGGGAGGTGATTCCTTATATGAAATGAAAGAAAAAAGTTCTAATAAACATAGGTCGAAAAACGTCTCCTTTCAGAGTTATGAACCGCCGAAAATTCGAAAAATCATGTTTCGAAACGCCCCGCCTTAGAAACTATAGGATGTATCCCAAGCGGTTTAAGGAATTACACACGAACTAGTATGCGATCTATGTTTTACCATCCTCCGTTATCGGCGAAATGAACGCGTTATTAGTACTTAAGGAGTATCCCTATACCTGAACTTCCTTTTTACACTTCGTTTCGCCGATAACGGACTACGGTAGAACATAGATATTTAGATAGAGCGCATACTAGTTCCTTTGTAATTCCGTAAACAGCTTGGGATAGGTCCTGTAGTTTCTAAGGCATCGCGTTTCGAAACGTGAATGTTCGAATTTTCGGCGGTTCATAACTCTGAAAGGAGACGTTTTTCGACCTATGTTTATTAGGACTTTTTACTTTTATTTCATATAAGGAATTACCTCCCAAAGTTTGTCGGTGGAGTTACCTACCACCCTGTATATATATATATATATATATATATATATATATATATATATATATATATATTAACAACCTCCTAACGTCGTGGAGCATGGGGATGAACTAAGTGAGACGTTTAGAGATTGCTACTACTCATTGTCCGAAATGAGTAGGTCGAAGTGAATTGAGAGGAAATGATAACACATCTATGCTTCAGTTAATAAATGTACGAACATCGTGACCAAATTCCCAGACCAACAATCGTTGCAAATCTGAAGTTGTGCCACATTCAAATTGTGTCAATGTTAACAGACAATATTTCACATTGATGACATTACAGATTTCGTTCACAACTTTACAAATCAAACCAAAACAAATAAACTGACGACTTAGCGTCTAGCCATTAATTCAGTGACAACATAACACAACTACAACCATTTACGTAAATAAACAAATACACGTGCTTGTAAGACATGACAACATTTCATTATTACTACAATTTAATCTCTTTAATTTTAATTCGAATAAATATTAATTTCCATCACCAAAATA
Organism: Thermobia domestica; assembly: GCF_964235325.1. NCBI lineage: Eukaryota > Metazoa > Arthropoda > Insecta > Zygentoma > Lepismatidae > Thermobia > Thermobia domestica. The sequence goes on along the minus strand of NC_137468.1, from coordinate 190,941,287 downwards.
AACTCGTAAAACCATATATCGCTACAATATATATATATATATATATATATATATATATATATATATATATATATAAAAGCTCGAAGTGTGTGTTACTATAACCTGAATTAATATGACAAAAACTACTCACTTGATACAAGGACCTTACCATATATCTGGGAGCATAACATTTGTCCAAACCGTTTGGATGCTCTGTCATCTTTATTGATGTTTTCAACTACGCTGCTATAGTCCGCGTCACTCGAATTGGCGTGTGGCATCAGCCAATAAGGTAGCAGTGCGCTGTTACTAAACCTTTACGGAGGAATCTAATCATTGATAACTGTCCACAAATACGAAGAAAATCAATTATGAATGATTAGATTCCTTTCTGAAAGCTTAGTAGCAGCGCACTGCGACCTTATTGGCTGATGCCACACGCCAATTCAGGTGACGCGAAGTTTAGACTGGTAACACATAGGCACGTTTCCACTTAGGAAAATTAGTTGCAATTTCAAATTTCTCATAGATTTTCTTTTCTGTTACAATTTTCATAATTTCTGCCTGAACAGGAAGGCAAGTGCGTGAAAAACTTCGAACCAACTTTATTACGATCAAGGAAAATTTAACTCAATCTTCAAAAAAAGTGAAACGTCTATTCACTTTATAACATTTTTTTTTTTAAAGGGTAACGTTTAACACAATTTATGAACAAGAACTTTATTTACTTATTTCTCGTTAAAAAAAAAAAAAAGTTTTCATTGAGAGAGAGGGAGCTATCCACATGTCTTGCAGCGGAATTGAAGACCTTGAAACAGATATCAGAGAGCATCGAAACAGTTTACGCTCTCTGGATACAATTTTCTCCCTCAAGCTATTCAATATGTATTCTTATAACAACAATTAGCAAATAAACTCCCTTATGTATGAAGTGCTACGTTGAACCAGATAGCCTTTTCATTTAGCGATGTGTGGTCAGCACAGTAGCTCTTATCACCGTTATTTCTCATTTTCTACACCAGAACTCTCTACTTCTTAATACCAAATAGCTTCTCAGTAGCTTCTACCACGAATCGAACTCAGGAGTACGTACAAGGGCATGAGTATTACCCATTTGCGTTCACGGAAGTATCAGCTTCAGTACGAGCAATAAAAATAAGATTGTTTTCTCAATTTGTTGTTTCAAATATCTCAATGTTTTCTCAATTTGTTGTTTCAAATATCTCAAAACATGCACTAATATAGGAAGAAATGTGTAATTGGAAATAGTATTGCTATTACGATTACTACGGAGAGCAAAGGATACCAACGTAATAACCAAGCTCGGGAATCGAACTTGGAATCCGTCCAATCAGCCCCCCTCCCCGAAATTTCGACTTTTGTGTAAATTTAGTCTAATTTTAGGTGCAATTCTAGAAATTTTGATACAACTTACTGAGTTTGGACCCCTTCCGAAATAAATTCCTGCGTACGCTACAGCGTCCAACACGTGCATTGACAGTTTCGCCAATAACAACCTGAATGCATACAAAGCTATCCGCACACAAACGCTGTTACCAATACAAATTCTGATGTGATTTAAACAAAACGAAGTTTTGTTCCAATCTCAGCACAAACAACCGCAACAAACCACAATATTAGGAATTATATTGAAACCAATATACTTCAGCAACTCAATTGTAATATAGACGAACTATGAACAAACAATCCAATGTATTGTATACTTTTATATATAAGATTCTACATACTTACATAAAGGTTAAAAAATAAGGAAAAGAAAAAAAAAATGTTCGTAAATATTTGGACATGAAGCAGTGAAACCTGCATAACTTCTGTGCTCATCTTGAACACTGATGCGTCCTTCTTCCCGCTTCTCAGACGAAGCCCCGACCACGGGTCTAGAACCCAGGCGTACAATGAAATGTCGGAACCTTCATATCATGCGAATTTTTATTCATATTGTCTGCACATGTACTCTCATAATCATGACGTATAAGCAAGGTATGTGAGAGTACGATATCCCAGTAGTTCTCACAGATGAGGTTGAAATGTGAATAAAGAGTTTATTGTAATGTAAAATGAACGCAAACGCAAAAATGAAACGAAATGCACTTCGTAAGTCCATTGCACAAAATGCATGTTCTAAAAATTTGTACATAAATAAATATCACTATAATGCAAGAAACAATGTTCTAAAAATTTGAACATAAATAAATATCACTATAATGCAAGAAACAATGTTCTAAAAATTTGTACATAAATAAATATCACTATAATACATGAAACAATATTAACTGACAACGAAAAGGTGGTGGTAAGCAATTTATTTTATTTTATTTTATTTCTAAGAGAAAAATTGAGATGTTTGTTACAAATATTTTCTTCATATTATTGTTTTTCTCTTCCATAAGGGCTACGACACCATGGTTGGAGAGCGAGGAACGCAGCTGTCAGGAGGTCAAAAGCAACGAATTGCCATCGCCAGAGCCCTCATCCGAAATCCAAAAATCTTGCTACTTGATGAAGCAACGTCAGCTCTTGACACACAAAATGAAAAGGTACTTATCTACAACTTATTTTGTTCATATTATATATAGTTGTTTTTAATTTATTTTAGGATTGGTATTCAAAAGAAATAACGTGTTGTTATTGCTCTTACTTTTACATAATTCTTCTGTAGAAAAACATATCCTCTCGTAAACAGGTTTGTTCAATACTGTATTAAACTATACACAATCATTCTTAAGCACACTATCACATTGTGGTTAGGCTGTGTGTTTGAACACTCTCGAACTCCTTGTTGCAGCTCAGTGCACGTCTGAATCCTGAATTTTTTGTCGCTGCTGAGAAAGGCGAGGGACAAACTTCGCTGCAATTCGTCTTGTGTTCAGTTCATCGGAGTCTGTTACAAACATCGTGAATTGTTTACCTTCTGTCTTCGCGAATCACATCACGTACTTTCATGATCATTTCCGGTTGTGTATGTTGACGGTTGACCAGAAGTTTGTCATCTTTCACAAATTCGCAGCCGTCTTTGAAATGCTTGAACCACTCAAATGTTCTTGCTTGACTCAGTGCACTCTCACCAAATGCCTTTTTCAGTGTGGGGTGGGTTTTGGCTGCAGTTTTCTTCAACTTGACACAGAACTTGGTGCACATCCGTTGTTCCTTAACGTCAGCCATTTGACAAAACGAAACACGCCCTGACATACTCGACTACAACTCACAACTCAATGCGCCAAAGATGACGCAAATTTGTGGTGCAG